>NC_053022.1:492081829-492235562 GCF_003073215.2 Triticum urartu | reverse complement strand
AGTTCAATAATTAATACAACTAGTTTATTTTTAATAAGAAAATTTAGGTATATGAGATTTGATGATCTAATTAAAATATTATTTGTTAATGAGTTTTTCTGTTTATTTAATTTTTTATATATTTTGAGTTTATATAAATGTTAGATTAATGTCGAATGTTAGATGAATTAGATAGAAAAGTTAAATATATAGTAATGTCAATTGTTAGAAATGAATATAGTTAAATATATTAATGTCAAATGTTAGATGAATATATATTTGGCTAGATATTAATTAATGTTAGATACTAATAGGTGTTTAATGTTTCACCTATATGAACATAGGAAATGTCATCTGACGACGAAAAAGATTTCATTATGTGCGAACACTGTGAAGACCAGCGCGGCCTGTGCGACAGAAATTTCCTTGTTGATGGTAGGCGCTTCAGCATCAAGCTGGATGAGACATTCGAAGTTGATATAGTAAGTCACTTTGTCAATTATTATTTGAATGCAAATTAAACTTATGCTTCATTTGCTTCAACTTATAATTTTAAATTTTCACTATTCTACTAGCGCATCCCCTGCCATGCAAGAATTTTTGTCTTGAATAAGATAGGTTTTAGTGCTATAAATGATATGGAGGTAAAGAGAGTTTACTTGAAGACGGAGCATGGGTATACTTTCAACGTCAAATTATATAATGGAGACACATACACCCATTTTGAATGCAAAACTTGGCAAGCACTATGCAAGGCTTATGCATTTGAGCCTGGTATGGTTGTCACCTTTGATATTCGTCCGGAAGATGATATTGAAGGTAATATAGACATCTGGGTCGATGTGCAAACGCCTCCAGTTCTACCATTATGTGAGTTTTTCTCAACCATGCATGCATATGTTTATGTCTTTGATACAGTTTATTCAAAAATAGTTGACAACTAATTTGTATTGTCAGCTTATTTCGGTTCAAGCAAACATGTCCGGCGCTTGGTAGACAGGACCTACTACTGCCCCGGGGCTCAACTAAACTGCGAGGAGATAAGTCATTATGTTTCATGGCTTGAGGATCTTAATACTGTCAAGACAAATTTTTTTCCTGAACTTAGAAATGTTAGTACTCAAAACGTGCGACCAATGGTGATCGTATTGAACTACGGTCACATCTATAATCGAAAGATGGTAAGATTTTAACTATTTGTCCTTAATTAGTGCATCTTTTGCATACATTATTTTTGAATCTAAACTTTCATTGCTTAGTATATTAATTAGTATACGATGTTCTTCAACAGGGACTTCCGATGACAGTTGTGCCTCAGTGGATCGAGACTGAAGGTGACATGGCAATGGTTAGCTTACGGCCAAGATATCCTACATTGCACATGAGTGCATTCAGGATTTCTGAAAGCGAAGAATGCTTAATAGTGAAAGATTGGAGCAAAATTGTTAACGATCGCAGAGAAGTACTAGGGGGCAGCAAGGAGAAGCGCAACCCAAGATTAAGAGACAGATTCATCTGCATGCTCCAGTATGATGAATCAGGAGAGCTATACATGTTCTATGCTATTCTACCTGAGAGGGAGCAGCACTAGTTCATGCTCTTAATTAGTGTCTCATGTCCGTGTCCTGAACTTCGATGTTGGTAATGATTATGTTGAACTTGATGATATCTTTACTTCTGTTACAAAGTGAATATTTCCTCTTTAAGCTAGCCAGTGTTGGTGATGATTAGATAGCTAGGGGTAATGACTATGATGATTAAATAGTGGTAATTAGACGACTACGATGATTTTTAGCTAGCTAGAGTTTATTTATTTATTAATATGCAATGATGATGATGATGATGACGACTACAACTCATTATAACGTAAAACAATTCTAAATTAAATTAATAACACAAATTTAATTGAAAAATATAAAATAAAATAAAAACCCACAAACATTTAGTATCGGTTGGTGTTACCAACCGGTACTAAAGGGCTCCCGGCTCCCGGAGCTGGCTCGTGCCACGTGGTTTCCCTTTAGCACCGGTTCGTGCTGGATCGGTACTAGAGGGGGGGGGCTTTAGTACCCACACTTTAATGCCGGTTATGAAATCGGCACTAAAGGGCCTTACGAACCGGTGCTATTGCCCGATTCTGCACTAGTGAGGGGGAGGAGCCCGAGGTGTTGTTTCTGTACCTGTAGATGATGACATAGAGAAACCGGCAGGCGAAGGCGAAGGACACGAGCTTGCATGAAAAGGACGCCAAGCCGATGATAAGCCCGACAGGCGGCATTAGATCAAGATCGATGTTGCTTCGTATCACAACGACGAGCACAAAGAAAAGGTCGATGTATTTTTGTTTGCTCGAGGAGAAAAGGTAAAGATCGTTCGCTGCCGTGCGATTTTTATTATTTGGAAATCGACCATGTGCTGCTGTTATATTTCTGATGATGAAGTGTTCAGAAACCTAATCGGCTTAGCTTTCTTGATCGGGTCAAAATCGTTTGAAAGAATTGAACATGACGTGGAATAGAAGGTCTGTTCCCGATTGGCCACAGGCCCAGAGGGCCCTTCGTTTCACGATCTCCTGCACAAGCCCATCAGAGATCATGGCCGAACAAAATGGTGCAGGATCTTCTTTTCTTTATTTGTCTCAGAAAAATTCGATCCGATTCGATAAATAAAGAAGATCGTACCTTGTATACCCTATAAACCGCCATTATTGACTGGCCAAGAAATAGTAGTATGCTGCCATGGCCTGTCCGTGCTATGTTGCTGTTGTAGAAATGACTGATGAAAGAAAACTGAGGGTGAGACACGATCAACATTCAGTAAAAAAGCACTCCTGGTGGCGGGTATTTCAGACCGCACTGTTAAAAGGCTGAGAAGTAACCACGGATTTCTTACTCAATCTTCTTGTGCACAGATTTCTTACTCAATTGTTAAGAAAATGTCTCCGCTTGAAACACTGCTTTTTCCAAAGACTTTTGTTACCACCACGGATCATTCCAGCAACTCGAGAACACGAAAAGAACGCAGTTTTTGTTTACAGAATGACGGTGCTCCTGAAAAGTCAAGGCTGCACCGTTAGTATTATATGAAGCAATTTATGCCCGGGCATAAACGTATGTTGCCTGATTAATCTGGCATGGTTGGCGAGCTTTGCAGCGCCTGCATCCTGTAGACAATAACAGTCGCTAATGGCGTGGCACACCACATGGGTTTTTGATTGTGATTTGTCACCCCGTGTTGCTTTGATTTGCAAGAGATTGACTAACGGAAGAAGACGAAGGTAACCTCGCAACAAAAGGAAGGAAGAAGGATTTCATGCAGAAACGGATAGAGATTTTGACTTGCGATTTTTCATAGTACTAATTTATATCTATATCTATATCTATATCTATATCTATACCCCTACTAATAAAGCAAGGTGATATTCTTGATTTTGTCCCGCTTAGGATGATTTTATCATAACGAGCTGGTTGAGGTGGTACTAAACACGCACGGGCGTGCAGGTGATTTTATCATAACAAGCTGTTTGAGGTGGTACTAAGGCCTTGTTTGGTTCGGCTGTGGATTTTCTAAAGGCAGTTGTGAAAAATCTGCTATGGAGAATCTGATGTGAAAAAGATGTAGGTTATTTGGCAAATCAGCTGATACAGCTTTTTCAGATTTTGGCACACATCGGAATTAGATTTTGAAAAGCACGTCCTGAGCTGCTTCAGCTTTTGGTTCAAATTTTGATAGAGGATTTCTGAAATTGGATTCTGCTGGGTTCGCCCTTTAGTTCAGATTCTGCTGCGCAGCAGCGGAATCTGTCGATAAAAGCTGAACCAAACAGGACCTAAACAGGCACGGGCGTACGAGCGTCCCGCACGGCCGCTTTTCTCATGAGCCGTTTTTCTCTTGCGGGCCATGAGAGAACACTCCATGTACACGGGTCAGAATCCAAAAAAAAAGATTTAAATACAAAAGTGGGAATCAAACCTAGCAACTCCCGACTATAACATGAAAAGGCAAAATCACTAATTAAAGAGTACTCGTTGCAAAGAACACTTCACTTTCTCAGGTCACGATAAGTGGCGCACATGCAGCGTCACTTGTCGCAACCTGAAAGTTTTCCCTTTTTTCGTAGATCCGTTTATTCAAAACGTTTTATCTCTTAAACCGTGCGTCCAAATCTTGAACCGTTTTCATCATTGGATTCCTCGCGTCGAGATCTTCAAAACTAGATCCCATGTTGACAGATTTTGACGAACTTTTTTTTCACGAAAAAACCGGACGAAAAAAACCGGGCGAAAAAACCAAACCGGGAGCACGGTTTTTTCCCTTTCTGAAAGCAAAACGGTGACTCTCGTGAAAGGAAAAAAAACACGTTTTTTTCCATTTTCGAGAGGCACGACGGCGACTCTCGCGAAAGCACAACTGTGCCTCTCGCGGAAGCAAAACTATGACTCTCGTGAAAGAAAAAAAAGCAGAAAACGCGTATTTTTTTCCCTTTCCGAGAGGCACGGCCGTGACTTTCGCGTAAGCATAACCATGCCTCTCGCGGAAGCAAAACCGTGACTCTCAAGAAAGAAAAAAAAACAGAAAACGTGTTTTGTTTTCCCCTTTCCGAGAGGCACGACCATGACTCTCGCAAAAGCACAACCGTGCCTCTCGCGGAAGAAAAACCGTGACTCTCGCAAAAGAAAAAAAAAACAGAAAATGCGTTTTTTTTCGTTTCCGAAAGGCACGGCCATGACTCTCGATAAAGTACAACCGTGACTCTCGTGGAAGGAAAAAAAACAGAAAACACGTTTTTTTTTCGTTTTCGAGAGGCACGACGGTGACTCTCGCGAAAGCACAACCGTGCCTCTCGCGGAAGTAAAACCGTGACTCTCGTGAAAGAAAAAAACACAGAAAACGCGTATTTTTTTCCCTTTCCGAGAGGCACGGCCGTGACTTTCGCGTAAGCACAACCATGCCTCTCGCGGAAGCAAAACCGTGACTCTCATGAAAGAAAAAAACAGAAAACGCGTTTTGTTTTTCCCTTTCCGAGAGGCACGGTCGTGACTCGCAAAAGCACAACCGTGCCTCTTGCGGAAGTAAAACCGTGACTCCCGTGAAAGAAAAAAAAACAGAAAACGCGTATTTTTCCCTTTTCGAGAGGCACGGCCGTGACTTTCGCGTAAGCACAACCATGCCTCTCGCGGAAGCAAAACCGTGACTCTCACGAAAAAAAAACAGAAAACGCGTTTTGTTTTTCCCTTTCCGAGAGGCACGGCCGTGACTCTCGCAAAAGCACAACCGTGTCTCTCGTGGAAGAAAAATCGTGACTCTCGCAAAAGAAAAAAAAACAGAAAACGCGTTTTTTCGTTTCCGAAAGGCACGGCCGTGACTCTCGATAAAGCACAACCGTGCCTCTCGCGGAAGAAAAACCGTGACTTTTGCGAAAGAAAAAAAACGCGTTTTTTCGTGAATTTTTTTTTCGAATTTTTTATGATCGAAAAGCTAAGAAAGACCGGGGGAAAACCAAAACGTCTAAAAAACCCGGGGAAAAACCGTTTAAAAAGTCGAAAACGCGTGTGAAAAAATAAAAAAAAATTCGAAGAGAGCGTCCAGAGCGCGACACGTGGCGAATGGCCGAGAGCGCGCCAAGTGGCGCTGATCGTTGCGAGGCTCTCGAAGGAGCGCTCGTTAACTAGTTGCTCCCATGAAAAGAACAACCATCTGTACCACATTGAAATTTTGTTATAATAAAGAAAGTTTATTTAATTTATTTGCTCGTTAGGCCTCACCCAGTTTATATGTACTAGTGGTTGGGGCGCGCCCGTGGCGCGCCGCCTAAGCGGAAGCTGGGCGGTGCCAGGTTGGACGCGTCCCTTCCACCGCCCTCTTTGTACTAATGAGTGTGGTTTGTGTATCATGTAATACTGGTGTGAAGAAACTGACATTCAAGTCATTTGAAGACCTTCAAATATCAATGATGCAAAAGTCATCCAAGATTACAATCTAGTAGAAATCATGGCAGAAAATTATCGGTTCCAATTGAAGTAAGTTTACACAAAAAATTACGTACATGATGGCTAACCATCAATCAGCCCACGCTTCAAAGAAGGCAAGATGATGAAGCAACACCTATGCACCAGCTACCAACCTTTGCACCATGCCACTTTTCATCGAACCCATCCGCTGGTCCTCGTCGGCCCGACCGCCGTGCCAGATCCATCATGCATGGCGCCAAGGAACACCGTGCACTCCTCCCTGATCTTGCTGCAGCCGGCACGCACACACGCCTTAGATTTGAACATCGGCATGGCTGCCAGCATGCAGCCTTGCCAAGTCCCCCTCTGTTGGTCCTCTTCCTCGTCGGTCCGGCCACCGTGCTGGATCCCGTCCAGTGCGCATCGTCCTGCCCGCCCCATCGCTTGTACAGGTAGTTGAGGTACAGTACGAGGAATCCCGCCATGAACGCCGCCACAAGCTCCAGAGGAGTCCCCGCTGCCACCGTCATGAAAATGGAATAATACCTTCAGTATGCTTATCAACAAAGCAACAAAACTACTCGTGAGCAAGAACAGTTATGCTGCCTCAGAATCAGTATATTCCCCTTATGCAAGCAAGAAACAAGCGGTGTTGAGTTAGATTCATGAAATGTCAAATTGACATTTGGACTGGAAGCAGACAAACAAACCTTCCATAAAATTCTTCAGAGATTTCAACAAAAAATGAAAGCTCCCTTGTACTGTCACAGGCGACCATACCGATGAGACAACAAAGTCCATTGCAGCAGGTGTATCTCCATCCATTGATGTCGCTGCTGTCGACAACCTGATGTCGTTGGCTTGTTGTCTGCATATGTCCTCATCTTAATACCAAACCTTCCATATATGTTGCACAGTTTCCTTAAAGAAAAACAAAATGATTTAATAACATTCCATTAGGTGAATTCCTAGTTCTTCCTATTATTTGACTCACACTTGTGAAAACAAGGAAGGAAGTGAACTTGATGATGTTGGATACATATTCTTCCAGTAAAACATTGTAAGAGGCAACTAATAACAGGATGCCATGAAAGATGGATACATATTAACTTGTTTCTTGCATGGGATTTGCGTCATCCTTCAAACCAAACACTTGAATTTGCAACTGATGAAAGCACATCTCTCTCTCTAATTTATCAAATTTCTTTCTTATCAACGAAGTATCTATGAAATGATTTGAATGGAGAAAATAATCATTCCTCTTCAGCCATATAGACCAACAAGTACATCGTAAAAATTCCACAGGGAAGAGTTGGTCTGCTCTTACCTGATCTGATGTGTCACCTCTTACTGCCAAGCGGAGAAGCCGGGAAAAGGAGAGGTCGAGCTGGGAGTGGAAGGCATGTACTGAAGTGGAAAGAAGAAGCAGAGAAAGTATGGTCCAGGCACCGCTGGCCTCCTCCTACTCGAGCTGCTGGTCAATCCTGCTCTCGTCCTTCCTTATTGGCATCTGAAGCGCTGTCATCTTTCTCCCCATGGCCAGCATAGACAGCAGGGGGTGGAAGACACATGCGAGAACGAGGCGCGTTGGCCCAGATCTTGGTTCTGAACCTATCTTATGATAACAAACACCATAAATAAAAGTGTATGTTCTATGTGTCAAGACCTCAAATTGACAAATCCAAGTCGGTCAGCAAGAAAATAAAATTCATTAGGTGAAGGACCTTCAAATCATGAAGGTGATGATTGCATATACTTTGATGCACAGTTATTCCGTCAAGAGAGGAGTGTCAAGACCTCAAATTGACAAATGCAAGTGGGTCAACAAGAAAATAGAATTCATTAGGTGAAGGACCTTCAAATCATTAATCTTGATAGAACAAATTTAAAATCAAGAATCCAGGAACACATTACGAATCAAATGGAAGTTCATATTTAAGTACGGCTCAATGAACCATACAAAAAAAATGAGCTCTAATTAATTCAAAATTTTCATGCTAAGTTTCAGGTGAAAAACAAAGATATACAGTATCATAGACAAAATGACATACTAAGTGCAGGTTACGAGAGAGGAAATATATGGAGTGGCTAAACTGTCTCAAAACCAGAGGAAGTTCATCTTAAACTTGAAGGCACATTGCATACCCTAATTTCTAGCAAGTTGTCTAACAATGTAATCTAAAGACCGTAAAGCAGCAAGAGCAAGCTAATCTTTCAATGACAGAGCGCACTACATTCAGTTAGTCCAGAATCCTAGAGATGGTGATGAGGATGATGCTCATGCTGATGTACCGAATCTTGAGACAGAGAACGACAGGTGACTAGAGTGACAGCACGACAAATGCCCACATCTGGAGAAGGAAATTTTTTGGAAACGGTAGAAGTAAGATTCATCCATGTAAAAGCCAGGTTGAGCAAATCTCGACCTTGCAGGATCCAAGTAAAAATATAGGATGAGCCATAGACTGAAACAGCCTATATCAAACATGATATTATCAGCAATGTCAGAGATTACATATGCCTAGTAAATATGACAGGCAAAGGCGATTATGCTTGCACCTGATAATTTTCCAACCAATAAATTAAATTTACAGTAATGATGAGGTACATTCTCATCTACCTGAAATGTTAGACACATCACGGAAGGTTTGTTATGCGTTGCGTAAACTTTTGAAGTAAAAGTGTACCAAGACAAAAATAGCGAAAACTTTTGAAGTGGGAGCTAAGAAAAAAAGATGAACCACGATTTAGATAGCAATAAGTGTTGCCAATGGAGAATGAAGATATCAATTAACGAACCGGAAAAAGTTTAGAGCAAACCCTTCCTAAGTAGCTGAAGAAACAGAGAACCAATTACCACATCAACATGCTAGCAGTACATTCTCTGTAAGTGAAACGAAGCAGCAGATTAGGGATTCATACAGTAGTATAAAAACACTTAATGTTAAGGGAGGAAATAGAGAGCCAACTATCAAAAAGAGTGTAAGATGTAAGGAGCCAAAGGACATCAAAATAATAATGTATAGGGATGGACAAACAGTACCTGCGAGTAAAGTACAAAATGCTATAATTAATTGAATATTCATTTACTAATCTATTCCAATAGTAGTTTCTTTCATATGTACACAAAAGAGAAGAGAACAAAACTACGGAACTGGATCATTATTTTTGTCACTTTACCGTGCGAAACAAAGCACTCAAATCAAGTAATGCAACAAATAGAAAAGGAACAAAATAACACACTTGCCAGTGAAAACTCATTGTTCTTTGATTTTGCAATGACAACAAGATACATGTCTTTGTATTATTTTGTACTATATGCATTGGTGTCTTCTGAAATATCAATTGAACCATATGACGTAATATGAGGAGGCGAAAAAACTGTGTAAAATAGAGATTCATGATACACGGCCTGTAGATAGCAATATTTATGGCTTTTAATGCCCTGTATACCAGTAGACATGACCATGAAGACAGTTTCAGAGCCAAAGAGTGAATTCATTGAGTGATTCAAAGGAAGAAGGCAGGGAAAAGGAGTCAAATACATACTACCACAACAAAACTGGGAATGTCAAAATAACATACAGAGTATATACAGATAACGACACGATAAGATAAATAGCATGATGTAATGGTGCCTATGCTTTTGTCTCTAGTATAAAATATCCAATACAGGAAATTGAAGGACTGAGCATAGAAAAAAAAACTCAGTGGACAACATAAACAACATTTGAAACCTCCATTGCAAGTAAAGAAAGATTAGGTTTCAGTCACAAGAGAAGCCTGGCTCAAGCAATATAACATTGTAAGACTAAGAGGAGAACGCCAATAGGATATTCAAGATGCAACTGCTAAGATTTCAATATGTCCACCATTTCTGTTTAACATCTCTTTTGTTCCGTTAGCTCCACCTAATACTAATGGGCAAACTCAACTGTAATTAGAATAAGTTAAAAGTTTCCAGTACAAATTACAAGATTGAATTTATGTTACTAAAAAAGGCATGAAATGATTGGACAAATAAGAACCTCATCTAAACTCTTCAATGTGTCCATCCTTGCTGAATTTTTCAGGATCTAGTATCTGCCATACTCAAGCTTGACAAGTCATCTCCAATAGGCAATCCTATTATCAAATGACCATTTAGAGCAAGCCTGCAAAGTCGAATTTTTGTCGAAAGAGACCCTCTGCCCACTAGAATTGACAAAAGAGACCCCCTGCGGACGAAATTGACAAAAGAGACCCCCTCACAAGTGGCGGCAGGCGCGGCAGGCGACACGTGTCACCTGCCGCCACGCCATGAGGCGGCTGGCCCCGCCGCCACTGCAGGAGGCGGCCGCGCGTGGCAGAACGGTGGCAGCACAGGCCAGCGTGCCGCGACGGAACGGGCCGCGCCAGGTGGGCCCGGCCGCCACCGGGTGAGGCGGCCGCCGCTGCCGATGTCACCACCCGGCCGACAAGGCCTGCTGCGCGTGGGCCCAGCAGGTGGGCCACGCCGCCACCTGCCGAGGCGGCCTGTCCTGTGCTGCTGCACGCGCGACAGTGCGCAGACGGCGCTGATTCCGAGGCACGACAGTGACGGCTGTGACTCCGACGCGCGGGAATATGGACGCTTTTGGTTCTTTTGCCCGGGAACCAATCCTGCCTTTGCTTCTTTTGCCTCAGCGGATGCGATGGCACTGGGAATCCTACGGGAAGCTGTTGTGCCGACACTACAGGGATCGTAAATATCCCCGCTTAATTTTCTCGCCATCATTTATCGTCTGAGCTTATAAAAGGAGACACCGAGGCTCTCGTCCAGCCATCCTCGAAATCGGCAGTGCGCAAAGTGTGTAACACATTTTTTCAGTCGGTATGAGTTTGCCTTGCTCGGATCAAAGCATTAGGCCGAGGAAAATGAAGAATGCAAGTTTGCCTCGGGGGTGGCAGTCCTGCGGTGTTGGTGTGGCGATCTTTGCAAGGTGAAGGAGGTTACGGATTTTTCAGATTGGTTGGGCATGAAGTTTTTCATGTGCGCCAATTATGAGGAAGATCCACCCATAGCTATTTCAGAGTACGACAAGCCTCTGGTATGCTTTAACCATCACAAATAGATATTGTTGGTATTTTGATAGATTCTTTAATAACATTCTGGTTTTTCGTTGTAGTCTCCTCCGCCTCTGTGCATGTACTATCGTTGGATTGACACGGAGATGCCGGCTTGGGCAGTGACTGAGATTCGTGAAAGAAGTCGTCGTGCGTGGAATAGTTTCTATGCGGAAGAGCGACGCGAGAAGGCGGAAGCTGAGGAGAAAGCAGAGCAAGAGAGAGAGTTAAAAGAATACTATGCGGAGCAACACCGGTTTTTTCAGGATTTAGGAAAGAAAAACAGGGAAGAGGCTCGTCGCATGGAGGAGCAGGAACGACAGCGAAAGGAGGCTCGTGAGGCGGAGAGGCAGAGAAAGAAAGAAAGGGCTCGTCAGGCCAAGGCAGCAGAAGAAGGTGGCGATGGAAAAGGAAAATATCCACGTTGGACTCAGTAGATTCCTGTGGTAGTATTTTAAATTTCGCAATCATTTGTATCTTTATTTCTGCAGTTTAATGTAGCTTCATTTCAGTAGTTAAATGTAGCTTTATTTAAATTCTACGATGTATCTTATTTTCAGTTGTACCTTGTCGTGTTGTATCTTATTTTCAGTTGTACCTTGTCGTGATGGAAAAAATATATAGTTTTAGAATAAAGTAGTGGCATTTTCTTTCCCTCCACTAATTATCGAACATCGTGCAACAACTATAAAATGAAATTAAGATAGAACATAATGCCTTACAATAAGAGAGTACAAACTAATAATGCAAGTACATTTGAATTAAACGGTACAATGGGTCGCGCACGTGTATAGATGAATCACCCTACTTTACGACGACCACCTGGCCTTTCCTTACGACCGGAAGGCGACAAGCGATTAGGTGGCCGGGTCACACGAAGACCGCGGCCGTACTCCAATTCGGCTTCATGTGTCTGCGAGTCCTGCGTAGGTGGTGGAGTCGCGAATCCTTGTTGCGAACCTGAAACGTAATTGTAGGCGTATGGTTGTGACTCCGCGGGGATAAAAGATGGGCCAATAACGTCCCCTCCGAAAAACTCTGTAACTAATGATGTAACCGGGTCGCCAAGATCATGTGATGTTCCCCGGAGGCCTGTGTTGACACCATGATCATGTGATGCTCCCCGGAGGCCTCTGTTGACGCCGCGTTGGGTGTTCTCATCGCCCCAATTAACATCAGGTGTGTCCTGCACATAGAAACATTTTAAACAAACTGTTAGAGGATAATATATGATATCATTGTAAATGCATTGAAATGTAAACATGACTACCTGAGCATATCCCTCTCCTATACTGTCTGGCCATTGTACGTGGTGCTGGTTTAAATCTGGTACACGAGTCTCCTCGGGCATGGGGATCCCTCGCGTGGAGAGATACGACTGAGATCCCTCACCTTGGGTGTATGCATCATATCCTGTGTACGCATATGGGTTAGGGGAAAGAAACTGCTCAGGCATCGAATCCAAGCCCGTGCCATGCCCCTGAGATGTCTGCCCCTGACGTAGCTACATCAAAGAAGAGCGATGCAGTGGCAGAGATGAGTCATGTCGTGGCAATGTCGTTCTAGTACTCGGACCCTCCCCCCATTGCTCATGGCTCGTACGCGCCTCGCTCGGTCTGGACGACTGCGCCGCACTCGGTCTGGATGACTGCGCCGCACTCGGTCTGGCTGACCTCGCTACCGGCATGTATGCTCCAGTGACAACGTCGTCGCCTCTACCGCATTTGAACTTCTTTGCCACGAATTGTTGCAGAAGTTTCTGGAATGTCTTGCAATATGGGCCCTGGGCCGGCATGCTATCCGTAGCCATCTGCCCTACTTCGTTGACATTTTCAAGCTGAACAATATTTGGATGTTATTTAGTTCAAATGATTATGAAATGATGGACCTAAAAAAGTTACAAGTGATTACCATCTGGTCACGATAGTAAGCTGCATGCAGCTCAACATGTCTCCGCGCCTGCTCCTCTTGTGTGAGATCTGTTGGTATATGTAACACCCCGGATGTAACTTTCCATATTTGTATCTAACTCTTGCCGTTTCCGGCGCTAAGTTATATTTATTTCTCGGGTTCGGGTCTTTGTCTCCGTGTGTTGTTTTTCTTTTCGTGCATCTCATATCATGTCATCTCGTGCATTGCATTTGCATACATGTTCATCTCATGCATTCGAGCATTTTCCCCGTTGTCCGTTTTGCATTCCGGCGCTTCGTTCTCCTCCGGTGGCCATTTCTAGCTTTCTTTCATGTGTGGGGATTAAACATTTTCGGATTGGACCGAGACTTGTCATGCGGCCTTGGTTTACTACCGGTAGACCGCCTGTCAAGTTTCGGGTCATTTGGATTTCGTTTGATACTCCTACGGTTAACCGAGGGACCGAAAAGGCCTCGTGTGTGTTGCAGCCCAACACCCCCCAAATTTGTCCCAAAACCCACCAAACTCTGCTCCATGTCCTAGAGCATTCGATCACGATCGCGTGGGCGAAAACCGCACCTCATTTGGGCTCTCCTAGCTCCACTTATGCCTATATATACACCCCCCATTTCGGATCTCGTCTTCCTCCCCGTCCTCCTAAAAAAACAGATCAACCCCGCCACCGACGGACGTGTCCGGATCCGACCGGACAACGTCCGCCCGCCGCCGCCATCCAACCCGCCGCCGCCACGTGTCCCCGCGGGACCAGTTCGCCGCCGCCACCGACGCGGGCCCGAGGCCCAGCGCCGGCCCCCGAGGCCCGATCCGCCGCCGCCTCCTCCTTCGCCCGAGGCCGCCGCCGCCCGACGCTCCGCCGGCCGCCGCCCTCGTCGCCGGCGCGCCCCCGCCGGCCGCCCGCATCGCGCCGCCGGCCCCTCGCCGGCGCGCGGGCCGCGTCCACCGCCGCCGGGCGCCGCCACCGGCCTCCCCCGGCCTCCCCGGCGCCGCCCCGGCCTCTCCCCGCCGCCTCGCCGGCCTCCCCTCCTCCACCGGCTCCGGCGACGAGCTCCTCCGGCGACTCGTGCTACAGTGCCCCGGCCGCCTCGTAATCCGTGCCGCTGGATCTAGATCTGGGTTGACCCCTCTCCCCCGAAACCCTATTTTCGTGCTACCTTTGACTGCTTGTATCTCCGCAACCGTAGCTCCGTTTTGGGCGTATGATATATCAAAATCTTCGTCTCCACATGTACATCATTTCATTCCATTGCATCATTTGCATTTGAGGTCATCTTGTTGCCCAAAATGCTGTTAGAAGGAGGCTTCGTGAGTTAAATTGCAGATCCGTTAGTTCATCATGCACTTTTGTCATTTTTGCCATGTTTAATCCGTGCATGATATGTCTGTGCCCCTTTGGAATGAATTGTTAAGCATTTTGTCTTCTTTCCAGAGGTGTCACCCATGCATTTTTAGGATGTGTGTGTTGTATTGTGCAAGCTTGCGAAGAGAGGTACCTGAGATTGCTGATTCCAGGGACTTAGTGATTTTCACTAAGTCTGGGATATTTTAGTTCATGATGCTATATGTCCAGCTTGTTTCCTAGTGATCCGTGCCTCTTCTGAGGATGATCAGTAAGGGAGTTTTGATATTTATGTTATGCTCTATCCATCCACGTCTTTGTTTGCATATGTGGAGTGCTCTAGGTTGACTCAATCGAGCTCAACTTTTGCTTCGTTGTTAATCTGGGCAGATCGTCAACTTGTTTGCGATTTTGCCGATGCTACCGTTAGTGTTCCATGCATGCTATGCCTTTGTTCTTGCCATGTGTAGCTAGCATATTGTGCCTTCTTGCTGGTTATATGCTTGCCTTGCCGTGACTTGCACCGTAGTGAGTGCATCGAGCTCGTTTACATGCCTTCGCGAGTTAAAATTTCTGCATGTCTCAGTTTTCACTAAGTCTGAAAACTGATTGTGTTCGAGCTATGTTCGTGAGCTCGGTAGAGTATTTTGTGAACCCTTTTGGCCCCAGGTCACTTTGGATGTTTTGTTAAGCTTGTTGAGTAGCTCCATTCCATATTCTTACTTGTCATGTTTAGGTCATTTATCATGTTGTTTTGCTGCTCCGAAGAGGGCTTCGTGATCTGAAATTTCAGGCCAGTGTTAATTTCACAAAGTCTGGAATCTGTTTTGCATATTCATTTTTGCCATGCTTGTTTGAACCTCTTAATGGATGAATTTTCCTATGGCTCAGTGTTGGTGTTTTGTTAACCATCTTGTGTACATCACTGCCATGTATTTTTTTTCATGTTTGGTGGCTGTAGCATGTTCATTTCGTTGCATTTAGATGCCTACTTGCTGTAAATCGCAGACCGGTGTCATATCTTAAAACGCTTGCCATTTCCAAACCGTAACTCCGATTCCAATGATCTTTATATAGTTTTCAAGCGATTTCATCCCCTCTATCCTGTGGCACCCTTGGAATTCCAAGTTGAGGCCAGGTTCATGAATTTCCTGTCATATCTTGCATTTTGCATCCCGCATCGCATCCCGCATAGCATATCATCATTTCATCATATTGCTTGGTCTTGCACGTGGTTGATTGTATCCTTGTTGCTTGTTTGTCTTGTTGGGTAGATCCGGGAGACGAGTTCGCTACCGAGGAGCCCGTTGAGTTTGCTTGTGAGGATCCAGTCAACTCTGACAACTGTGCAGGCAAGATGATCATACCCTCGAAATCACTACTATCTTTGCTATGCTAGTTTGCTCGCTCTTGCTATGCCAATGCTACGATGCCTACCTTTTACTTGTCAGCCTCCCAATTGCCATGTTGAACCTCTAACCCACCATGTCCTAGCAAACCGTTGATTGGCTATGTTACCGCTTTGCTCAGCCCCTCTTATAGCGTTGTTAGTTGCAGGTGAAGATTGGAGCCGTTCCTTGTTGGAGCATTTATTTACTTGTTGGGATATAATTATATTGCCATGTTATCTTAATGCATCTATATACTTGGTAAAGGGTGGAAGGCTCGGCCTCTCGCCTAGTGTTTTGTTCCACTCTTGCCGCCCTAGTTTTCGTCGTATCGGTGTTATGTTCCCGGATTTTGCGTTCCTTACGCGGTTGGGTTATAATGGGAACCCCTTGATATTTCGCCTTGATTAAAGCTTTTCCAGCAATGCCCAACATTGGTTTTACCATTTGCCACCTAGCCTTTTCTTTCCCTTGGGTTCTGCAGACTCAAGGGTCATCTTATTTTAACCCCCGGGCCAGTGCTCCTCTGAGTGTTGGTCCAAACTAGAGCACCGTGCGGGGCCGTCCCTCGGCAACTTGGGTTACGTTGGCTCCCATACGCTTAGCTTATCCGGTGTGCCCTGAGAACGAGATATGTGCAGCTCCTATCGGGATTTGTCGGCACAACGGGTGGTGTTGCTGGTCTTGTTTTAACCTGTCAAATTGTCTTGTTGTACCGGGTTGCCGAGTCTGATCGGTGTGTCTCGGGTGGAGGTCTATTCCTTCGTTGACCGTGAGAGCTTGTCATGGGCTAAGTTGGGACCCCCCTGCAGGGATTGAACTTTCGAAAGCCGTGCCCGCGGTTATGGGCAGATGGGAATTTGTTAATGTCCGGTTGTAGATAACTTAAACCTTAATTAATTAAAATGGATCAACTGAGTGTGTTGCCGTGATGGCCTCTTCTCGGCGGAGTCCGGGAAGTGGACGGTGTTGGAGTGATGCTTGCGCAGGTTGTCCCTCTAGATTCTCGCTCGCGCCTTGCCTCCTCTTCTCGCTCTCTTTTGCGGATAAGTTAGCCACCACATATGCTAGTCGCTTGCTGCAGCTCCACATATACTTGCCTTATCCTTCCTATAAGCTTAAATAGTTTTGATCGCGAGGGTGCGAGATTGCTGAGTCCCTGTAGCTCACAGATACTATAATTCCAGATGCAGGTCCAGGTGATTCCGCTCCAGGTGACGAGTACGAGCTCAAGTGGGAGTTCGACGAGGACTCTCAGCGCTATTATGTTTCTTTTCCCGACGATCAGTAGTGGTGCCTAGTTGGGGTTATCGATTCAGGGCCTTGTCGCATGTTGGGGGTCTTTTCTATTTTGGCACCGTAGTCGGGCCATGAGTGATTTGTATGATGGATGTTATTTATGTACTTTGATGTGACGTGGCGAGTGTAAGCCAACTATGTTCCTCCCCTTTATATTATTTATGTACATGGGATGTGTAATGACTTATCGACTTGCGACATTGCTTTCAATGCGGTTATGCCTCTAAGTCGTGCCCCGACACGTGGGAGATATAGCCGCATCGAGGGCGTTACAGTATATTAGCTGGCTGACTGGCCAGGCTAGCACGTGTGTTCATGCAGTACCACTGCTTGTACGCTTGATCTGTACTTCCATCGTACGGTCTACAAAATTAAATAATTACATAAACCGTTGTGATGAAAGCAAAACATCTTCACGCATCGTATGATCATCGTAAAAAAATAATGTACATAAAATATACCTAAGTTGATGCACTATATCTGCTAGCGCTTCATTTTCCCACTTGTGTACCCATTCAATGTTCTCTTCCCTCCAATCGTATAAACTCCAACCCCTGCCCATATTGGTTAGCCTGCAAATTATGTAACAAAGTGTGAGTTTAGTAAATTAAAAATGACACTAACTATTTAGGGATGTCACATCTTACTTATGTGTTTCCTCGTCGATACGTCTGGGAAAAGGTGGTGGAATTTCTTGATAGAGACCGAACTGTCTCATTACACGCTCTGGGTTGTAAGGCTCAACACACCACAGGAACAATAAGTTGCAGCGAGTCAGCCAGAATGCACTATCGGTCAACATGCCTGGTGTGAAGTGTCGAGCATCAAAGACCATTTTTAGCTGGTCCTGAGTCCACGGGTTCCATGTGACTTCTGCCTCATCAAGTATCTCAAACTGCTGGTGGTACATAGGGTAACAATTTTTCGCAATATCTGGAGACCAACGTTTCCGTGCCTTTGTCCACCTGGTGGCCATAGTTGCGCAAGCACCCTCGCTAAAGTCGTATGGGTATATGGGTTGTACTATACGAGGTCGTCCTACAGGGAGGTATTCCCAGGACCACAACTGTAGAAACTCATAGGCGACACAAAGTAATGGAGCTTTTTGTGCGAAAGAGGTTTTTTGCGTGGCATCACACAAGCCTCTGTATGTATGAGATAGCATGGCAGAACCGAAGCTGTATTTTGGCTGCTCGGGTAAAGGTTCATCTACCATATTCTCTGCAATGTAGATGAGACCAGGGACAACAACGTCCCCATGTGAATTTGGAAATAGATTCCCGAGGAGCCACAACAAATACGCAAACAGATGTCTTTTTCTCGTCTCCTCATTGGCGAAGCTAGAAAAATTAAGAAAGTTATCACGAAGCCAGACGAGTGGGATGCCCCGAGGGTTACCAGAACATTGTGATTCTGGCATTTCCATCCCAAGACGGGCTGCTATATCTAATGCCCAAGATGGAGACACTTGTGGAGAGACTACCGGCTCACCTCTAATTGGTAGAGCAGTGATCATAGAAACATCTTTTAGTGTAGGTGTAAGCTCCCCAAAACGAAAGTGAAAGGTGTGGGTTTCAGGTCTCCACCGGTCAACGAGGGATGTCAAAAGGGATGGGTCCGAACATACTTGGTCGTTGCATGATGTGAGCCTAGCAAAACCTTGTAATCCATAAGCGTCAAGGTGAGCAAGGAATTGATTGTGTATTGGCCATGTTTTCTTTATGGTTCGAAGTCTGAAAGGCCGATAATCATGCTTACTATTTGGTTTCAAAAATAGGTGGCAACGGTGGCCGGCGTCATGGGGCCCCTGCAAAAGCACTGGCACTTCACCCATAACCTGCACACAAACATACAAATATAAATTACGAGAAAGACAGAAATACAAATGCAAATCAAAATTAACTTAAAAATACAAAGAGATACGATTTACATTAATTATCTGAAGTTAACATCAGGAGTACAATAATACAAAGAGAATCAATTTAAATTTAATATAAGTACACATAACGGGTAGAAATATAAATAGACATGACGAGTACATATATATCAACATCATGCGTTGTTGTTGGCTCGATACGGGCAGTCTTTGCGTGAATGTCCAGGACACCTGCAAATGCGGCATCGCCTTGGTTCTCCCATCTGGATATGGTCCATGTCATTGCGATGACGCCTAGACTGACGTCGTCCCTTTGCGGTTCTCATCAAGTCGGTGTTCGGAACCCATTTCGGCCCATCTGGCCACAACATTTTGTAGTTCATATCAATGCCCCAAGCCCAGAACTCACCGTTCCAAGTGTTGTACAGATTGTACATGTTGAAGTATAGCGATATGTATTGCTCGACGCTGATTTTTTGAACAGCAGCCGCCCGGAGCACATGACTGCAAGGGTAGCCCTCAAGCTTGGGCTTGTTACAAGTGCACTCACAGGAGGTTGAGCCAAGGGTGAGAAAGGTACCATCAACAGATAATACCGGGCGGCAGTGCCTGAAGGCTTGTATAGTCTGGGCGAATGCCCAGAATAAGCGGTCCAGGATTAGCTCACCCGGGTTCATTGGGTTTGGACGTTCTCTCCGCCAAACTTGAGTCCCCCTATTAGCACTTGCTATTTGATGAAGCATTCCAGGGGCATAAGAATATGCCTCCTCATAGGTACCATACAAGTTCTTGAATATATTTTCCTTCGCACGCCTAGCCTTGCTGTAGCTAACAGGGAATCCAATTAGATCCTCTGCATCTTTTTGCAGAGCCCTAACACTAATGTTGAGACTTCCTTGCACAATTGTTTCCATCGTCTGTGCCACAAATTTTGCTGTCACATTGCAGTGATCTGAAAGAGTCCCAGTTTGCTCACATGTATGCTCCACTATTTTTGTGATATGCCATGACTGACATACCCCAGGCTTCAGTCTAGCGAGAACTTTTCCGCGGCAACCTTTCGCGGTGTGGATGCATATGACCTTCAACTCTTTTTTATCAGACTGCTTCACTCTATGCTGGCGGTGGATGCCGATTGCATAGCTACCCATTGCCTGGTAAGCAGACTTCTTATCTGGGAAAACTTGCCCAACCTCCAGGCTTCCCGCTCCTAGGCCAGAAGCAGAGTGAAATTCGTTGGTGATGCTCATATCCTGTAAAAACCCAGGTTGCAGTGCCGCCGCGACCGCCCTCTGAGGAGGAACATCTTCTTCTCCGCTTGACTCCGAAGACGCAGAAGAATGATCATCATCATCTAGCGCCTCCGGCAATCCCTCCACGTGTTCGCTCATGTCAACGGCCGCCGACCAATATCCTGTGTCATACACAGGCTGGCCGCCCGTCGGTTCCGATGGGCCGATGCTAGGGGCTGATGTGATGGCCAACTCGACCTCACCACCCCTACTACTGCATCCGGCAACATCAGTGACTGAAATGAACTCCACATACACCATCGGCTGACCATACATTGAGTTATTGGGATTGCTTGCAAACCTCATGTACGACCCCCACGACCGATCACCTGTGACAGGCCGCAAACCCCAACGGGCAACTGTCCCATCATTTCCTCCGTCAACGACGAAGGCCTCCATTGTCATTTTTTTTCCCTGCATCACTGGGCCAAACACCGCTCGGATGCACCTTCTAACAGCTGCGTAACCCACGTTGACCATGTCTCTCACCACAACTGTAGTCGACTCGCACAAGGACACATCCACCCCGAATGGACCGTCGCGTAAGACGTTCCCATAGTACACTACTAAATTTTCCATAGTACCTAACCAACATACATGTTTACATTTCAAATAATTAATAATTGAACATTTAGTAACGATGACAACATTTACATATCTTACGACTAAAATAATAACCGTATTTTCGTTATAATTATTCAGTTTGTTTTTAGAATCATTTGCTTAGACTTTAAGGGGTTGTTTGGTTAACGGGTATTTAAAGATCTATTTTTCTCAAACTTGTCTACGAGCGTAACAAACTTAAACTCTGTTTGCTTTTCTCTAACTACCCCAAAAATATCCTAAAATAGTTCTCGTAACATGCAAAAACATAGCTTCTGGAGAAACGACTATTAGTAAAATATGGTTTTCTACATAATTTTCTTACAGCAGGTTATGACAAAACTGAGGGTAAGTACTCGCTATCCAAACAACCACTAAACATAATATTACGATAATAACATTTTAATATCATATGAGTAAAATATCTAATTTCTTCCGGCATGATATAATGTTTTTCATATCATACGATAAAATTCATTTATTTACAAATAATAATATTTGCAGCGGCATGACAGTACATCAATATAAAAAATATTAACAAAATTACGGCGTCATTTTATACCTTAGGTCCAATATGGATGTGCTTGCAAATGCAATTAAGCGTCCAAATAGTTCGAATAAATATCCGTCACCAGTAATATATGAACGGAGTCAACCTATTATCACATGAACATCAATATTAAACACGGATTTTTCTTTCTGCTATCAAAAGTATGAAAATAGCACTTGCATGTATGTGGTCATCATCTCAAAAGGGATAGCGAAGATGGTAACACAATTTCTTCAATCACGTCATCTCCTCCTTGTTTGCTACTAAGATGAATTATTTTACCTAATTATATATATCATTAAGTACATTACCACCTAATCTTAACATATAAAATTTAGATTATTGTGACATAACAAAGTAGACCTACGGTTTCCTAACCATAGACTTATTAATAAACATACCACATGAAATAGCATACCACATGCAATGAACATATACTTTTTTTTTCTTAATTACCGTATTAAGAGCTTCTCGCATGTCAATACAAATGTACGCAACTAACATTGATACAACATCTTCAACCTACTCTTATCAAAAAAATAGTTTAAATGTTGTATCCGTCGTTTGAATTTTTTCCTAACCTCTAAGCACTAACATCACATAGCTAATGACGAGCTAAATGACTAACTAATTACCACCGTGCATCACAAAAAAATCCATGTATTGCAAAGCTCATACCTTGATCTTCCCCTTCGTACTTCACTTAGCACGGCAAATCCTACTCCAGAAACTCAAAGTGACTTCGCCAAGTGCTGAAATAATGCCTAAAACAACATAGAGTACACACTTAGGAACTAATCAAACAGAACAAAAACATCATGCATGCAAACAAAACCAACAAAAATGGATAGATCTTACCTTAATCTATCTTTTCTTCAACTTCACCATCTTCAAAAACCAACTCTAAATCGGCCAAAATCACGAGTGAAAGTGGCTACCAAGTATTTCCTTCTGTGTATTCTTGTAGACTTAGACAGAGCAGAGAGGCAGTGAAGGCAACGAGAGATATTCGAGAGAGTGTATGCGCAGCCGTGGTTGTGCGTATATAAAGAGGAGGAGCATTGTATTGTCGGCAGAACGAGGTACACTCACCCACCGCAGTCTCGGATTCCAGCATCGCGGTGTCTCATCACACGCAGCAACTACACCGCTCTCGGGTGTCGGCAAGAAGCGGAAATCACGCAGGCAGGCTGCGGAATCAGATTCCAATTTACAAAGCATCTGCGGAAATCACGCTCTGCAGGCCGTCGAAATTAGCGCCGTCAGGTCGCTGTCATAGAAATCAGCGCCGTCAGGGGCTGTCGGGCCGCATGCGCGCTGCCGCCTCACCCGGTGGTGGCCGGGCCCGTGCCTCGCATTCCGTGAAGATGCTGCTGTCGGCCTGGGCGCGGCATGGGCAGCAGCGGCCGCCTCAGTCAGTGGCGGCGTGGCCCACCTGGCCTCGCCCGTTACGTCGCACTGTGCCGAATCCGTTATACCGCGCGTGGCCGCCTTCTGCCGTGGCGGCCGGGCCCGCCGCCTCGTGGTGTGGCGGCAGGTGACACGTGTCACCTGCCGCGCCTGCCGCCACTAGAGAGGGGGTCTTTTTTGACAATTTTATCCGTAGGTAGTCTTTTTTGTCAATAGCGTTCGGCAGGGGGTCCTTTTGGACAAAAAATCTGCAAAGTCACCATAATGAGAAAAGCCAGAATCACTAAAACCTAGAAGAGTAAGCTAATCATACTATCTGAAGGGGTATTTCATAGAAACATAGCACAATTTAACATAACTATTAAGAAGCAGTAAAAGGAAGACTTTGAAACATTCCAAACTCAACCATTCCGATCATGGTGTGATGGTGGCAAGCCATCGAGCTCAAGATCTGCGTAAGGTGTAGATAAAACTTTCCTGGAAGAAGAAATACAGTTCAGCAATTGGATTGCGATATGGTAGCTTCAAATAAAATCAAAATAACAGAGGCTCTACATTGTTCACAGATTTATGTCCTGAATAGAAATGGAACATGGCCACAATACATGTAACAAAACTTAGGATACATGGCAGATTGAGAAACAAACTGGAATCATAACATGGAATTCACATCAATATAATAGCATTGGCAGGTGCATCCTGCTGGTTGAAGAAATAAAATTCAGACACACAAATTCGAATACATAATATTTGAACAATTAAATTTCGCAATTGGACAGGAAAATAATCCATCAAGCATCTGTAATATAAAATGAAACTGTAACACATCTATTCCTTTACTAATGATAAAAAAACTAATAAGAAGGAAATCCACCAAAACAATCATGCTGATAAATAACATACATCTTCCTCGTTGTATGACTTAACACTGATATGTTTATCTAGTAAACATCATTATCGTCCTCGTTATTAATGCTACCTGCATCAGACTCGTTCATTTCTAGCGCCAATTCCTCTAGATTGGACGATGAGCTGAACGCAGGAGGCGGGTGAACCCTGAAGAATGACATCAAAGAACCTTCAAAACATGAAGATACCATTACCTTGAGAATCAATTGATGCAGCAACTGGTTTAATTGAAAAAAAAACAAGAAATAAAAACCTAGAGGAGCAGACCTCGGGATGAGGAAGTGGGAGGAGGGGTTGGCTCAGACCAGTTGACCACCATTACAAGACCTGGTCGACGCAACTCTCCCCGGCCGTGCCGCTACGGCCGCCGTTCGGCCACACGAGCGGCACCGGCTTGCCCTGGACCGCCCGGAGCAGATCCCGCTGTCCCGCATTGCGGTCAGCTGCAATGAGGACAGTGAGCCCGGCAGTGTCAACGTCGTAAGTTACCTACTCCGTCCCCAAACATATTGGCACCTGACTTGCTGGAGATAACCGACAAGATACGTATCTGGTCCTGAATCGGCTCCCTAACAAAAGTGAGCCCATAAATAGAAGGTAAAGAAAAAAGGGAACAAATTATGAGTCCCCAAGAACCACGTAAGAGCAACTTCAACGAGTCGACTCAAACGGACGTCGATTTCGTCCGCTTTTTGTCAGATGCCCCCCTCCGCATTTGGGTCGGCACCTACGCCCAACACTGGCCTACGACCCATTTTAAACGGCGCCAAAAAAAATAAACGCATACATATTTAAAAAAAGAGAAACTACATCAATTAAACATTAAAGCCGGCCACGAAGGCCGGCGAGAGTCCACGCGTCCACATTTGCATTTAGAAAAAATAAAAACAGCCTAAACTACGAGGCGGCACGCTGCCCTAGGCGGCGTCGTTGTCCTCGGGGTCCGTGAGGTCGATGAGAGTCGGCGCCGGTCCGGCCCAGGCGAACGCCGTGTTCCAGAGCGCTGCCATGTCAGGCTGTGCCGGCGCAGGTAGTGCCGGAGCGGGGGGCTGTGCGGCCGCCTGTGCAGCTGCAGCCTGGCGCGCCTCCTCCTCGGCCTCACGCGCCTCCTCCTCGAGGTCACGCTCGAGCATCTCCTCGTACTCGCCTTGCCGGCGCTCCTCTGCCAGCCAGCGCTGGCGCCACATCTTGAGGTAGGCCTGCTCCTGCGCCGGCGTCGCCCCCAGCCAGTCCGGTGACGCGGACACCCACTCGCGCACCACTCCATTCCAGGAGAAGCGCGCGATGGGCTCGGGCTCCGGCTCCGGCTTGATGGGGGACGGCGGGGCCACCGGCGGCACCACGCCGTCGCCCGCCGCGGAGAGGGCAAGGACCTGCGCCATTGCCGCCTCGTAGCGGGCCTCCTCTTCCGCCTCCGCCGCCTCCGCTCTGCGCCGTTCGTCCTCTTCGCTCTCACGGTAGACGGCCGCAAGGGCCGCCTGGTAGGCGTCCTCCGTCGCCTGGTCCTCCTCGCGGACGACCAGCGGCGTTGGCCTCCGGTCGACCTCGCGCACGCCCCGGCGCCTCGCCTCCTCATACTCGAAGGCGAACCACCTCGCCCAGTTGGGCGAGTCGGTTGCGTAGGCGTTGTCACGGCGCTGCTCCGCCGTCAGCAGCGCCCGCCGGCGCCGCACCTCCTCCGCGTGAGCACGAGCCGACCGCGGCGCCGCCGGCACTGGGATCCTATCTGGATCCATATGCCAGTCGTGCGGCAGCGTCACGTCGGGATACGGCAGCGGCTGGCGGTTCTGCCAGTGCCACTCCGCCTGGTGCACTAGCACGCTGACGCGCTGCCTCTGCCGGCGAGGCGCCGGCGGGGGTAGGAGAAACTCGGAGGGGAAAGGGGTGGCGGGGGACTTGCCCTTGGCCTTGCTGCCGCTGGCGCCGGAGAAGAGGCCTATCGTCGCTGTGGTTGCGGTGGCTAGGGTTTGCCGGCGACGAGGTTGCAAGGGTGGGCAGATGGGGATGGCGAGTTTGGATGAGGACGGCCCCGCCGCACGGTCGGCTTAAAAAAGGACGAGCGCCGTCGCTGACGCGTGGGCCCGTCGTCATAAATTAAGCTGACCGCGTGGGCAGCGGGTAGTTGGACAACCGCCATGTGGGGACGCGGCGGACAGCGAGAAGGCGCGCGAAGCATCTGTTCGGCGTCCGCGCCGACGCATTTGGGACGCAAATTTGGGCCGCAAATGCGTCGGCGTGGACGCGACGCGGACGTGATTTGGGTTTGGGTCGGCGTGTTGGGCCGCCACTTTTGTCCGCGCCGACCCAAACGGACGCAGGCAGACGAAATGAGTCGGCCCTTTGGAGTTGCTCTAACGACCATTTCAAAAAAGAGCCACGAATCGATTCTCGCCTGATACTGATAGCTTGATTGTTCACAAGGGCGATATCACAAAATCAAACCCATGAGTATGTAAACAACCCAACTATAAATCAATCCAAATAAGTTTAGGGTGGTTGAGTTCATCACCAAAAAAAGACATAAATTCCAAGTCCAGATGGATCTTCATTCACATCAACACAATAGAGGAATGGAAAAGAAAGAAGAACATTGTATAGTAGATAAGGAAATTTTGTGTATTTGTAGCACAACAAAAGAGGGCACGGTTTTGTCTTTGATCTTCAAGCGCAACACTCACATCTCTTGTTGCATAACATACCCATCGCAATGTAAACGAACTGCCATGGTTATCGCTTGTCAGAACGACCATCCGAGGTGCAGAACATCCAACATTACCGATGAATTGAACAGGCTGCAAGAGAGGTAAGGGTGGGCTCTAATTTAGTACCCACAGGCCACATCAGTCTTGATTGCTCAAGACATGCTTATTTCAGCCAGAGTCATCATCACTGCCCCTCATTTTTTACCGAAAAGGAGGTTGTACCCCCGGCCTTTGCTCACCAAGCAACATGACCCTGATATCCATCCATACATACACACATCCATCCATCCATTAGCCTTAGGAGCTACTCATACCTGACCTCGACTGACCAAACCTCCTGGTACGCATCAGAGAACATCGTACATTTTCCAGCGCACGCCACAACCGAATCGAAGGCACGTCGTGGGGCTTGTCCAACATGACCATGAGTTGGGACTGGAGGCGCAACACGACCTGGTACTCGTCGCCGTGGGCAGGGGCAGGGAGCCGGGAGAGGTCATGCCCACCACGCAGTCCCTAGAGACCTCGCCGGCACACCCGACACCGCTGCGGCTGCCCGAGTCCGGGCCTCCATGCCGGTGGCGACGCGGCGCGGACGGGATCCCTGGCCCAGCGAGACTGAGGGATCCAAGGGTTGAGCCTCTTCATCGCCCAGTCACAAATATGTGAAAAATATTCAAACCATGCCAATCGTGAGCTCGTGAGACAGCCATGTTGCGGGGCAACGTCCCCTTACCTAGTCCGGGCAGCGATTGCAAGAACATCAAGGTAAGATTGGGCGAAGCGCCGCAACAATCGTCGGGCTCGGGCACCATGAGGACCACCGTAGCATCAGCGCCGATCACCTGGTCACCATGCAAGCACAACAGAGGATTGAAATATTTGAATCAAATTTTTGCTGCAGCAAACTCAATGAATAGTCAACTGTAAAAAGAAACTGATTCTACAGAGGAGCCTGAACATCTATTTGTTTTGCTACTGTATTATCTGGTAGAGGATATTCTCTACCGATGGAGCATAGACTCTGAAAAACCCTGAAGAAATGTTCACCCTTCTGTTCTTTATATTACAGATAACATAGCAGGAAGCGTTACTGAACCTGAATGTGTGTGTTTGTTTGGTTACCTGGTAGAGGATCTTCTCCAGAACTCGATGACGTCCATGATGGTGCGGAAGGGGCCGGAGAGAAAGACCACCCATAAATCTTACTGCTAGATACGCTGGATACTGGCGAGGCGTGGCATCGAACACCACCTCGTACCCATTTGCCGCCCACAGCCAAGCCGAACCGCGACGCCATCGACTGGACCACCATCTCCCTCCAGCGACAGCGGCTCCCTCTGCCCTGGGATGGCCGTCGCCCCTCAGCCATAAGGCAGCCAAGGTCGATGGCCCTCATGCCGGCCACCTCCATGGACCTGGAGTTGGATGTCCGCCGCTTTAGTTCAGGCTTGAGAGGATAAAAGGGAGAAATGGGGAAGAGAGGGGAGAGGAGGGCGGGCACTGGGAGAGGGAAGGGGAGGTGAGGTGGCGGCGGCCGGCAAGCCAGTGGCGCGTCTGACGGCGGCAACCCTAGCTGCCGCCGCTCGAGGGTGGAAAGAGCGAGGGGAGGGGAAGTTGCGTGGGAGGAGAAGCAAAGCACTACTCTCTCTCAATCCCACGCGTTTTCACCCTTTTCTCTTTTTATTCACTGCGCGATCAGTGCATCGCTGCCGATGTGGCTATCGTGAGAGGGCGCTCTTTGCGCGACTGTTAAAGGGTTTAATGGGTCAAGCTGGGCCTTCAGCGCACTTTTTTCCGTTGATAAAATTTGTTGGTCGTGTGTAGGGGTCCAAACGCACGACCACACCACCTGATGAGCCAGCTAATGCATGCGATAGAAATTTCGTTTGTTACCCAAATAGATAGTCCCTCCTCGCTTTTTTATATTAAATTTCACCAATTTAAATACGTTCATGAGTTGCCTGCAAATCATCAAGGCATTTCAAGAAGAGGGTAAATTGTGGGTCATTTATCTTACAAAATGAAGGATTTAATTCCACTAAATCTGATGTGATTGCGCATGCCCGATAAAAAAGAAACCGGAGGATGTGACAATTGATTTGCTTCCTTTGATGTTTTCATGTATGGTGTGATCAAAACTAAGATACTGCATCTCTGCATGTGCCTCCATTGCTATCATCAGGTGGAACCATCCGAAAGTTGTCGTATCATGGTTGGATGTTGTCATGTTGTTGCTTTTTTCAATAAAAGGCGCTTTTATTATCTCAAAATGTAGCATCAAAGTGATACAAAGCATTAAGAGTATCACCCGGCCTCTGCATAACTAGGGTGCACACAGCCAAACACCAGTAGTCTGATTAACAGAAAGATAAAAAACCGACAATTCGGTAACAGTAGAGTCTATAGACCGACACTATGCCTATGTCGAAAGAGATGGTGGACCGAGCCGGAGATTATGCTGCCATCCATGTTGGGTAAAAACCTTCGTAGCCACCTGCTCCAACAGCGTACACACCGCCTTGAATAGCGGTTGGTACTCCGCTCGTTGTAGCGTACACCACGTACGAAGCGAGTGTGTACAACGGAAAATAACCTGCAAAGGAGAAACAGTTTTGTCATTAAAAACAACATCATTTTTACATAGCCAAAGCGACCATAGTAAGGCATACGCTCCCACCCTTATTAGCGTTTTGTATGCATTTGAAATACCGTCCAGCCAATGACCAAAAATATTGGCAACACTTGTGGGCGGATACAAATTTGACGCTATTTGGATGGCTGACCACGTAGAACGCGCAAACTTACAGTGAAAAAAGAGGTGTTTAATTGTCTCGTCATGAGTACAAAAACAACAATTCTTACTTCCCGACCAGTTGCGTCGTGCGAGGTTGTCTTTTGTTAGCACAACTCCCCTACGGAGATACCACATGAATATTTTGACTTTAACTGGTACCTTCGCTTTCCAATTTTTTTTGTTATTACTCACCGGTACCTCAGAATGCGTGGGTGCACGATACATAGAGTCTACTGTGAAAGACCCCGATGTAGTAAGGTTCCAGCGAAACACATCACGACCTTGTCTCAGGATAATCGAATCCAGACGGGACAATAGATTATTCCATGACATAAGTCGGGTGCCAATCAAATCCTGTCTGGACGAAATATTTGGCGGAGATGAGCTGAGCACTTGCGCAATAGTATTATTCTTATCGCGTGCAATGTTGTATAAGGCTGGGTATTGTTCTCGGCGGCTAGCATTGCCTAGCCAGATGTTTTCCAAAAACGAATCTCTGACCCGTCCTTTATTGCGAAAGACCCAAAGCAAAAGAGATGTTTCTTTGCCGCCATTAGGCCGGCCCAAAAGTGTGAGTCTCCAGGTTTCCAATATACCTGAGACACTGCCTTTTGGCCTATATACTTATTGTGCAGCATGGTTTGCCAAACACCATCCTCAGTAAGAAGTTTGAACAACCATTTACTAAGTAGGGCCTCATTCTTGACCTGCAGGTCATGAATACCGAGGCCGCCCTGGTCTTTCGGCCTACAAACCACACTCCATTTGGCCAGTCTATATTTTTTATTTTCACCATCTCCTTGCCAAAAGAACCTGGACCTAAAATAATCCAATCTTTGCAAGACCCCCTTTGGGAGCTGGAAGAATGAAAGCATATAGAGGACCATATTTGTGAGGACAGAGTTTATTAAAACCAATCGTCCTCCAACTGAGAGCAACTTGCCTTTCGAGCTGCTCAAGCGTTTCTCTAGTCGCTCCTCTACATACTTCCACTCCGCAATGGTGAGACGTCGATAATGAATTGGTATTCCCAAATATTTAATTGGGAATTGTCCATGTGCACAACCAAAAAGGTCAGCATAATCGGCCGCTGCATCAACGGCTTCTCCAAAGCAGAACAATTCACTTTTATGGAAGTTAATCTTAAGACCCGACATTTGCTCAAACGCTGACAACAAAAGTTTCAAGTTTCTAGCCTTGCCTAGGTCATGTTCCATAAAGAGAATTGTGTCATCGGCATATTGCAGAATAGAGAGACCACCATCCACTAGATGTGGCACTACTCCTGTAATCTGTCCGTCCTGCTTGGCGCGCTCAATCAGAATAGCCAACATGTCAGCCACAATGTTAAATAACATTGGGGATATGGCATCACCTTGTCGTAGTCCTTTTTTGTCTGAAAGTAATGGTCGACATCATCATTGACTTTGATGGACACACTACCGCCAGTTACAAAATTTTGGATCCACTTGCACCATTTATCGGAGAAGCCTTTCATCCTTAGGGCCTGTTGGAAGGAAGACCATTTGACCTTGTCATAGGCTTTTCCGAAGTCTATTTTGAATACTGCTCCACTCATGTTTTTCCGGTGCATCTCATGGACGGTCTCATGCAGGATTACTACACCATCGAGTATGTTCCTTCCTTGCATGAAAGCTGTTTGAGATGGCCGGACAACATGGTCAGCTACCGAGTTTAATCTATTCGTCGCCACTTTGGTGAAAATCTTGAAGCTGACATTAAGGAGGCATATGGGTCTGAACTGTTGAATCCGTTCGGCCTCCTTACTCTTCGGCAACAAGACAATCTCGCCAAAATTAAGTCTGAATAAGTCAAGTCGGTCGGCATGAAAACAATTGAACAACTCTAAAAGGTCAGACTTGATGATATCCCAGAAATTCTGATAGAATTCTGCGGGGAAACCATCAGGGCCTGGAGCTTTGTTATGTTCCATTTGGAACATCGCAGCTCGCACCTCCTCTTCTGAGAATGGTGCCGTTAGGATATCGTTTTCTTCTGCCGTGACATGTGGAATATCATCTGTTCGGGTCTCATCAAGGGTGAAATTCCCTTCAGTCAGCGCTCCGAAAAGAGATTTGTAGTATTTGGTGATATACTTTTTGAGCTCCTCCTGACCTTCGATCCTCCCCTCATCTTGTTGGAGACTATAAATACATTTCTTCCTATGCCGCCCATTGGCGACCAATTGGAAGTATCTTGTATTACTATCACCCATTAAAATGAAGTCAGCTTTGGATCTCTGGTAGTATTTGTTCTCCTCTTCTCGCAGTAGACGGGCGACCATCTCATTAGATTGATTTTTCAATTCAATCTCTTGCTGAGATAATGTGCGCGTCTCTGCAATTTTGTCGAGGTCAACAATGATGGTACAGAGCCTTTGTTTTTCCTTTTTATAAATTCCGTTGGTGTGTTTTGCCCATCCAGAGAGGTGTCGCCTCATGGCTCTTATTTTAAAGATCCATCGCCGAATAGGTGTACGACCAACAGCAGGCCTCTCCCAAACATTCTTGATCATGTCTACGAATCCGTCCCTATGCAGCCATCCCAATTCAAATTTGAAAGGGCGTCGGGTGACTGGGTTCTTAGAGTTATGATGTCTACTACACAACCTTCTTCTTGTAGACGTTGTTGGGCCTCCAAGTGCAGAGGTTTGTAGGACAGTAGCAAATTTCTCTCAAGTGGATGACCTAAGGTTTATCAATCCATAGGAGGCGTAGGATGAAGATGGTCTCTCTCAAGCAACCCTGCAACCAAATAACAAAGAGTCTCTTGTGTCCCCAACACACCCAATACAATGGTAATTTGTATAGGTGCACTAGTTCGGCGAAGAGATGGTGATACAAGTGCAATATGGATAGTAGATAATAGTTTTTGTAATCTGAAATAATAAAAACAGCAAGGTAGCAAGTGATAAAAGTGAGCGTAAACGGTATTGCAATGTGTTGAAACAAGGCCTAGGGTTCATACTTTCACTAGCGTAAGTTCCCTCAACAATACTAACATAATTGGATCACATAACTATCCCTCAACAATCAACATGCAACAAAGAGTCACTCCAAAGTCACTAACAGCGAAGAACAAACGAAGAGATTATGGTAGGGTACGAAACCACCTCAAAGTTATTCTTTCCAATCAATCCGTTGGGCTATTCCTATAAGTGTCACAAATAGCCCTAGAGTTCGTACTAGAATAACACCTTAAGACACAAATCAACCAAAACCCTAATGTCACCTAGATACTCCAATGTCACCTCAAGTATCCGTGGGTATGATTATACGATATGCATCACACAATCTCAGATTCATCTATTCAACCAACACAAAGGACCTCAAAGAGTGCCCCAAAGTTCGAGAATCACGACGAAAATGTGTACCAACCCCTATGCATAGGTTCATGAACCCACAAGTTGGTCACCAAAACATACATCAAGTGGCACGCGGTATCCCATTGTCACCACATATATCCGCGGCAAGACATACATCAAGTGTTCTCAAGTTTTTAAAGACTCAATCCGATAAGATTACTTCAAAGGGGAAACTCAATTCATTACAAGAGAGAAGAGGGGGAGGAGAAACATAAGATCCAACTATAATAGCAAAGCTCGCGATACATCAAGATCGTGCCAAATCAAGAACACGAGAGAGAGAGATCAAACACATAGCTACTGGTACATACCCTCAGCCCCGAGGGAGAACTACTCCCTCCTCGTCATGGGGAGCGCAGGGATGATGAAGATGGCCACCGGTGAGGGTTCCCCCCTCCGGCAGGGTGCCGGAACAGGGTCCCGATTGACTTTTGGTGGCTACGGAGGCTTCTGGCGGCGGAACTCCCGATCTACTGTGCGTTCTGGAAGTTTTAGGGTATATGGAGATATATAGGCAGAAGAAGCACGTCAGGGGAGCCACGAGGGCCCCATGAGACAGGGGGGCGCGCCCTAGGGGGGGCGCCCCCCACCCTCGTGAGCGCCTCGTTCCTTCCTTGACGTGGGGTCCAAGTCCATCAGGTGTGTTTCCTTCCAAAAATAACTTCTTCAGTTGATTTCGTTCCGTTTTGACTCCATCTGATATTCCTTTTCTTCAAAACACTGAAATAGGCATAAAACATCAAATCTGGGCTGGGCCTCCGATTAATAGGTTAGTCCCAAAAATAATATAAAAGTGGATAATAAAGCCCAATATTGCCTAAAACAGTAGATAATATAGCATGAAGCAATCAAAAATTATAGATACGTTGGAGACGTATCAAGCATCCCCAAGTTTAATTCCTGCTCGTCCTCGAGTAGGTAAATGATAAAAAGATAATTTCTGATGTGGAATGCTAGTTGGAATAATTTCAATGTAATTCTTCTTACTTGTGATATGAATATCCAGATCAGAAAGATTCAAGACAAAAGTTCATATTGACATAAAAATAATAATACTTCAAGCATACTAACAAAGCAATTATGTCTTCTCAAAATAACATGGCCAAAGAAAGTTATCCCTACAAAATCATATAGTCTGGCTATGCTCCATCTTCACCACACAAAATATTTAAATCATGCACAACCTCGACGACAAGCCAAGCAATTGTTTCATACTTTTGATGTTCTCAAACTTTTTCAATCTTCACGCAATATATGAGCGTGAGCCATGGATATAGCACTATAGGTGGAATAGAAGGGTGGGTGTGGAGAAGACAAAAAGGGAGAAGATAGTCTCACATCGACTAGGCGTATCAATGGGCTATGGAGATGCCCATCAATAAATATCAATGTGAGTGAGTAGGGATTGCCATGCAACGGATGCACCAGAGCTATAAATGTATGAAAGCTCAACAAAAGAAACTAGTGGGTGTGCATCCAACTCGCTTGCTCACGAAGACCTAGGGCATTTTGAGGAAGCCCATCATTGGAATATGCAAGCCAAGTTCTATAATGAAAGATTCCCACTAGTATATGAAAGTGACAACATAGGAGACTCTCTATCATGAAGATCATGGTGCTACTTTGAAGCACAAGTGTGGTAAAAGGATACTAGCATTGTCCCTTTTAATAATTTTTTATTTGGCCTTTCTTTTTTTATTTGGCCTTTTTTTGGGACAATGCTCTATTGAATGATGATCATCACACTTCTATTTATTTACAACTCGATGATACAACTCGATACTAGAACAAAGATGACTCTATATGAATGCCTCCGGCGGTGTACCGGGATATGCAATGGATCAAGAGTGACATGTATGAAAGAATTATGAACGGTGGCTTTGCCACAAATACTATGTCAACTACATGATCATGCTAGCAATATGACAATGATGAAGCGTGTCATAATAATGGAACGGTGGAAAGTTGCATGGCAATATCTCTCGGAATGGCTATGGAAATGCCATAATAGGTAGGTATGGTGGCTGTTTTGAGGAAGGTATATGGTGGGTTTATGGTACCGGCGAAAGTTGCGCAGTACTAGAGAGGCTAGCAAAGGTGGAAGGGTGAGAGTGTGTATAATCCATGGACTCAACATTAGTCATAAAGAACTCACATACTTATTGCAAAAATCTATTAGTTATCGAAGCAAAGTACTATGCGCATGCTCCTAGGGGGATAGATTGGTAGGAAAAGACCATCGCTCGTCCCCGACCGCCACTCATAAGGAAGACAATCAATAAATAAATCATGCTCCGACTTCGTCACATAACGGTTCACCATACGTGCATGCTACGAGAATCACAAACTTCAACACAAGTATTTCTCAAATTCATAACCACTCAACTAGCATGACTCTAATATCACCATCCTCATATCTCAAAACAATTATCAAGCATCAAACTTCCCATAGTATTCAACACACTCATAAGAGAATTTTATTATTCTTGAATACCTAGCATATTAGGATTTTAAGCAAATTACCATGCTATTTAAGACTCTCAAAATAATATAAGTGAAGCATGAGAGTTCATCTATTTCTATAAAATAAAACCTCCACCGTGCTCTAAAAGATATAAGTGAAGCACTAGAGCAAATGACAAACTACTCCAAAAGATATAAGTGAAGATCAATGAGTAGTCGAATAATTATGCAACTATGTGAAGACTCTCTAACATTTAAGAATTTCAGATCTTTGGTATTTTATTCAAACAGCAAGCAAAGCAAAATAAAATGACATTCTAAGAATGGCAAACATCATGTGAAGAAGCAAAAACTTAGGATCAACTGATACTAACCGATAATTGTTGAAGAAGAAAGGTGGGATGCCAACCGGGGCATCCCCAAGCTCAGATGCTTGAGACTTCTTGAAATATTATCTTGGGGTGCCTTGGGCATCCCCAAGCTTGAGCTTTTGTGTCTCCTTAATTCCTCTCATATCCTCGAGCTAATCAAGGAGGGTTATATCTGGCGAATCGGCGATGGGACGGGAGTTAACATCTGATCCGATCCTTGGATTCCAAGGGCTTGGTCACGCCGTGTTATTACACCCAAAGGACAGAACCTGATTACACAGGTCAGCGAGCTTATTTGCCCGATTACGGGAGCATGGGATGAGCAGCTTGTTAAGGACACTTTCTGGACGGATGATGTACGACACATTCTCCAGATTCCATTGCGTGAAGGAGTTAGTGATTTCATGGCATGGCATTTTGACTCTAAAGGGAACCATACTGTTAAAAGCGCCTACAAGCTATTTGTACAGTTGCAGAAACAAGCAAGGAATGGGGCCCCTGGCAGTAGCAAAATGGCGGCAGGAAACTTGGATAGGTGGGATGACCAAGCATGGCGTAGGATCTGGAAACTACCCTGCCCACGCAAGATTCAGATGTTCGCTTGGCGAGTCAAACATGAGTCCCTGACTTTCTGTACTAACCTGACGAGAAGAGGGGTCAGGCTCGAGAACTCCAAGTGCTTCTTTTGCGGGAGAGTGGATGAAGACGGGCCTCATCTTTTTGTCAAATGCAAGGCTGTCAAGGAAGTGTGGAGGGTGATGAGCCTGGAGAAGGTACGCTTGGAGATGGAAGAGCAATCACCAGTGCATGCAATCATGGACTTGCTTTGGAGGCTAGATGAAAATGTGCGTGTCCAAATCCTCACCTTCTGGTGGAACTGGTGGAACAAGAGGAATAAAATAAGAGAAGGGGAATTACCAATCACGGATGACGAGCTAATTCGCCGAGTCCAATGCAGTACCTTGGAGTTCATGCAACTGTTTAAAACGAGTAAAAAGAAGCAAGCAGAGAGCAAGTGGGCACCGCTGGGTGAAGGATTTCTGAAGATCAATGTGGATGGAGCCTATACGCCGGGCGAGACTTTTGCTGCATGGGGAGCGGTTGTCCGTGACGAGGCGGTAGATGTGCTGCTGGCCCGAGCTGGTAGGAAGGAGCAGATAAATGACCCATTCAGAGCAGAGGTTGCGGCCATGTCTGAGGCAGTGGCCATGGCAGCTGACATTGGCGCCCTCCGTGTCGTCTTCGAGACCGATTCACAGCTACTGCAGGAAGCACTCGACTTGCCAAGGTTGACTCGTCCCCATACGCGGCTGTTATCGAGGACATCAAGCTTCTGCTTAAATTGTGGTTCTCTAAGCAATCTATTACTTTCTGTAGACGCGTAGCGAACTCGGTAGCGCATGAACTTGCGAAACTTGGTAGTTTATGTTTGCCAAATGATAGCATTGGTTGGACCAATATTGTACCGCCCCATGTGGATTTTGTGTGTCGGGTGATTTGCCCGAGCACCGTTAAGTTATAAAGCTTTGCTTTCTCTCAAAAAAAAGGTCTCCCTAAATCTCAAAAGCTTCATCCACACAAAACTCAACAAGGACTCGTGAGATAAGTTAGTATAAACCATTGCAAAAACCTTATCATACTCTACTATAGCAAATCACTAAAATTATTATTCAACATTGCATACTAAATGCCTCTGCATATTTAATAGTCCTATCCTCAAATAGAATCATTAAAGAAGCAACCATATGCAAACAATGCAAATATAACAGCAATCTGCCTAAACAGGATAGTCTGTAAAGAATGCTGCAACATCCATACTTCCCTAGCTCCAAAAATCATGGAAGAAAATTCCCACTGTAGTAAATTTATCAGAGCTTAATATGCAAAAGGTTTCAACATTTTATCACATTCTGAATTTTATAGGGAATTATTGCAACAGCGGTAAACTTTCTGTTTTCAAACAGCAACATGTATACTAGTAAAATAGGCATAGTAAAGGCTATTAATGCCAGTTTTATTGAAATAAAAGATGCAAAACATTATTATAAATAACAGCAAGAAAATCCTAACAAAATAAATTAATGCTCCAAGCAAAACACATATCATGTGGCGAATAAAAATATAGCTCCAAGTAAAGTTACCGATGAACGAAGACGAAAGAGGGGATGCCTTCCAGGGCATCCCCAAGCTTAGGCTCTTGGTTGTCCTTGAATATTACCTTGGGGTGCCTTGGGCATCCCCAAGATTAGGCTCTTGCCACTCCTTATTCCATAGTCCATCGAATCCTTACCCAAAACTTGAAAACTTCACAACACAAAACTTAACAGAAAACGCGTAAGCTTCGTTAGTATAAGAAAATAAATCACCACTTCAAGGTACTATAATGAACTCATTATTTATTTATATTGGTGTTAAACCTACTGTATTCTAACTTCTCTATGGTTTATAAACTATTTTACTAGCCATAGATTTATCAAAATAAGTAAACAACACATGAAAAACAGAATCTGTCAAAAAACAGAACAGTCTGTAGTAATCTGGATCAAACGTATACTTCTGGAACTCATAAAATTCTCAAATAAATTTCTGAACCTGAGGAATTTATCTATTAATCATCTGCAAAAAGAATTAACTAAATAGCACTCTCCAAATAAAAATGGCAGCAATTCTTGTGAGCGCTAAAGTTTCTGTTTTTTACAGCACGATCATAAAGACTTCACCCAAGTCTTCCCAAAGGTTCTACTTGGCACAAACACTGATTAAACACATAAAACCACATCTAAACAGAGTCTAGATGAATTATTTATTACTAAACAGGAGCAAAAAGCAAGGAATAAAAATAAAGTTGGGTTGCCTCCCAACAAGCGCTATCGTTTAATGCCCCTAGCTAGGCATGCTGATGTCAATGATGCTCACATAAAAGATAAGAATTGTAACATAAAGAGAGCATCTTGAAGAATATGACTAGCACATTTAAGTCTAATCCACTTCCTATACATAGCGATTTTGTGAGCAAACAACTTGTGGGAACAAGAATCAACTTGCATAGGAAGGTAAACAAGCATAACTTCAAAACTTTAAGCACATAGAGAGGAAACTTGATATTATTGCAATTCCTACAATCATATATTCCTCCCTCATAATAATTTTCAGTAGCATCATGAATTAATTCAACAATATAACCAGCACCTAAAGCATTCTTTTCATGATCTACAAGCATAGAGAATTTATTACTCTCCACATAAGCAAATTTTTTCTCATGAATAATAGTGGGAGCAAACTCAACAAAATAACTATCATGTGATTGTAAATTAAGATCAAGATGACAAGTTTTATTGTTATCATTATTCTTTAAAGCATACGTGTCATCACAATAATCATCATAGATAGGAGGCATGCTTTCATCATAATAAATTTGCTCATCAAAACTTGGGGGACAAAAAATATCATCTTCGTCAAACATAGCTTCCCCAAGCTTGTGGCTTTGCATATCATTAGCATCATGGATATTCAAGGAATTCATACTAACAACATTGCAATCATGCTCATCATTCAAATATTTAGTGCCAAACATTTTATAGATTTCTTCTTCTAGCACTTGAGCACAATTATCCTTTCCATCATACTCACGAAAGATATTAAAAAGGTGAAGCGTATGAGACAAACTCAATTCCATTTTTTTGTAATTTTCTTTTATAGACTAAACTAGTGATAAAACAAGAAACTAAAAGATTCGATTGCAAGATCTAAAGATATACCTTCAAGCGCTAACCTCCCCGGCAACGGCGCCAGAAAAGAGCTTGATGTCTACTACACAACCTTCTTCTTGTAGACGTTGTTGGGCCTCCAAGTGCAGAGGTTTGTAGGACAGTGGAAAATTTCCCTCAAGTGGATGACCTAAGGTTTATCAATCCGTAGGAGGCATAGGATGAAGATGGTCTCTCTCAAGCAACCTTGCAGCCAAATAACAAAGAGTCTCTTGTGTCCCCCAATGTTGGAAATATGCCCTAGAGGCAATAATAAATTGATTATTATTATATTTCCTTGTTCATGATAATCGTTTATTATCCATGCTATAATTGTATTGATAGGAAACTCAGATACATGTGTGGATACATAGACAACACCATGTCCCTAGTAAGCCTCTAGTTGACTAGCTCGTTGATCAACAGATGGTTACGGTTTCCTGACCATGGACATTGGATGTCGTTGATAACGGGATCACATCATTAGGAGAATGATGTGATGGACAAGACCCAATCCTAAGCATAACACAAGATCGTGTAGTTCGTATGCTAAAGCTTTTCTAATGTCAAGTATCATTTCCTTAGACCATGAGATTGTGCAACTCCCGGATACCGTAGGAGTGCTTTGGGTGTGCCAAACGTCACAACGTAACTGGGTGTCTATAAAGGTATACTACGGGTATCTCCGGAAGTGTCTGTTGGGTTGGCACGAATCGAGACTGGGATTTGTCACTCCGTGTGACGGAGAGGTATCTCTGGGCCCACTCGGTAGGACATCATCATAATGTGCACAATGTGATCAAGGAGTTGATCACGGGATGATGTGTTACGGAACGAGTAAAGAGACTTGTCGGTAATGAGATTGAACAAGGTATCGGGATACCGACGATCGAATCTTGGGCAAGTATCGTACCGCTAGACAAAGGGAATTGTATACGGGATTGATTAAGTCCTTGACATCGTGGTTCATCCGATGAGATCATCGTGGAACATGTGGGAGACAACATGGGTATCCAGATCCCGCTGTTGGTTATTGACCGGAGAGTCATCTCGGTCATGTCTGCATGTCTCCCGAACCCGTAGGGTCTACACACTTAAGGTTCGGTGACGCTAGGGTTGTAGAGATATTAGTATGCGGTAACCCGAAAGTTGTTCGGAGTCCCGGATGAGATCCCGGACGTCACGAGGAGTTCCGGAATGGTCCGGAGGTAAAGAATTATATATAGGAAGTGCTATTTCGGCCATCGGGACAAGTTTCGGGGTCATCAGTATTGTACCGGGACCACCGGAAGGGTCCCGGGGGTCCACCTGGTGGGGCCACCTGCCCCGGGGGGCCACATGGGCTGTAGGGGGTGCGCCTTGGCCTACATGGGCCAAGGGCACCAGCCCCTAGAGGCCCATGCGCCAAAGGGACAAGAGGAGGGGAGAGTCCTAAAGGGGGAAGGCACCTCCGAGGTGCCTTGGGGAGGATGGACTCCTCCCCCCCTTGGCCGCACCCTTCCTTGGAGGAAGGGGCAAGGCTGCGCCCTCCCCCTCTCCCTTGGCCCTATATATAGTGGGGGGAAGGGAGGGCAACCATACCTAAGCCCTGGCGGCTCCCTCTCCCTCCCGTGAGACATCTCCCTCCTCCCACAGCGCTTAGCGAAGCCTTGTTGGAATCCCGCTACTTCCACCATCACGCCGTCGTGTTGTTGGATCTCCATCAACCTCTCCTCCCCCCTTGCTGGATCAAGAAGGAGGAGACGTTGCTGCTCCGTATGTGTGTTGAACGCGGAGGTGCCGTCCGTTCGGCACTAGGATCATCGGTGATTTGGATCACGACGAGTACGACTCCATCACCGTTCTCTTGAATGCTTCCGCGCGCGATCTACAAGGGTATGTAGATCCACTCCTCCCTCATTGCTAGATGACTCCATAGATTTATCTTGGTGACACGTAGGAAAATTTTGAATTTATGCTACGTTCCCCAACACCCAACACACCCAATACAATGGTAAATTGTATAGGTGCACTAGTTCGGCGAAGAGATGGTGATACAAGTGCAATATGGATAGTAGATAATAGTTTTTGTAATCTGAAATAATAAAAACAGCAAGGTAGCAAGTGATAAATGTGAGCGTAAACGGTATTGCAATGTGTTGAAACAAGGCCTAGGGTTCATACTTTCGCTAGTGTAAGTTCCCTCAACAATACTAACATAATTGGATCACATAACTATCCCTCAACAATCAACATGCAACAAAGAGTCACTCCAAAGTCACTAATAGCGAAGAACAAACGAAGAGATTATGGTAGGGTACGAAACCACCTCAAAGTTATTCTTTCCAATCAATCCGTTGGGCTATTCCTATAAGTGTCACAAACAGCCCTAGAGTTCGTACTAGAATAACACCTTAAGACACAAATCAACTAAAACCCTAATGTCACCTAGATACTCCAATGTCACCTCAAGTATCCGTGGGTATGATTATACGATATGCATCACACAATCTCAGATTCATCTATTCAACCAACACAAAGGACCTCAAAGAGTGCCCCAAAGTTCTACCGGAGAATCACGACGAAAACGTGTGCCAACCCCTACGCATAGGTTCACGAACCCGCAAGTTGGTCACCAAAACATACATCAAGTGGCACGCGGTATCCCATTGTCACCACAGATATCCACGGCAAGACATACATCAAGTGTTCTCAAGTCTTTAAAGACTCAATCCGATAAGATTACTTCAAAGGGGAAACTCAATTCATTACAAGAGAGAAGAGGGGGAGGAGAAACATAAGATCCAACTATAATAGCAAAGCTCGTGATACATCAAGATCGTGCCAAATCAAGAACACGAGAGAGAGATCAAACACATAGCTACTGGTACATACCCTCAGCCCCGAGGGAGAACTACTCCCTCCTCGTCATGGGGAGCGCCGGGATGATGAAGATGGCCACCGGTGAGGGTTCCCCCCTCTGGCAGGGTGCCGGAATAGGGTCCCGATTGACTTTTGGTGGCTACGGAGGCTTCTAGCGGCGGAACTCCCGATCTATTGTGCATTCTGGAAGTTTTAGGGTATATGGAGATATATAGACAGAAGAAGCACGTCGGGGGAGCCACGAGGGCCCCACGAAACAGGGGGCGCGCCCTAGGGGGGGGCCACCCTCGTGAGCACCTCGTTCCTTCCTTGACGTGGGGTCTAAGTCCATCAGGTGTGTTTCCTTCCAAAAATAACTTCTCCAGTTGATTTCGTTCCGTTTCGACTCCGTCTGATATTCCTTTTCTTCAAAACACTGAAATAGGCATAAAACAGCAAATCTGGGCTGGGCCTCCGGTTAATAGGTTAGTCCCAAAAATAATATAAAAGTGGATAATAAAGCCCAATATTGCCTAAAACAGTAGATAATATAGCATGGAGCAATCAAAAATTATAGATACGTTGGAGACGTATCAAGTTAGAATCCAGAATGATGGGTGCATGATTCGATAAGGCCTGGATACGCTCTAGGGCTCGCACGGTTACCAGAGGAAATTTTAGTTCCCATCGGTATCCATTAGTACCCTATCGAGCTTCTTGTATGTCGGCACAGATCGGTTGTTTGCCCAAGTGAACTGACGACCCGACATACTGGCCTCCTGAAGATCCAAACTGTCTATCATAGCATTGAATAGGAAAGGCCAATGAGTGTCGAAGCGGTCATTATTTTTATCTTCCTGGTATCTCAGAATGTTAAAGTCCCCTCCAATAAGCATTGGGTATGGGTTATTCTTAGCCAGGTTAACCAATTCCCGAAGGAAAGCCGATTTATGCTCATCTTGGGCAGCCCCATAGACAGCGACAAGAGTCCATGTAAAATTGTCAGCTCTATTCCGCACGTGAAATTTTATATGAAATTCACCGATCGAAAAAGCCAACAAGTCCACGGTTGTTGTCATTATCCCAAGAAGGATTCCTCCAGATCTTCCATGAGCTGGTAGACTATGCCATGCGTAGTCGAAACCACCTGATAGGTGATCGAGGACATCCGGGCGAAAGTCACACTTGCCAGCCTCAGAAATTGCCACAAAATCCAAACCGTGTTCCCGGACACAATCACTGACGTGTTTATGTTTAGCCAAGTCTGAAAGACCTCTGCTATTCCAAAACATGCCTCTCATGTGGAAACTCGGGTTTGTGTTGAACTCTCCGCCTTCTTGGGCGGTTTTTGTTTCTTTTTGGAAGAGTGCGATTTAGATTTCCGCGAAGACGCCGTGAAGTCACAAAACATGGACCCAGGTCTTGCATCATCCAATCCAACCTCGGTAACCTCACCAACCAAGTGGGATATAAGCGGACCATCATATTTGGCATCCGCTTCATCCTCCTCCTCGGTTTCGGGGTCAGGTATGGTGGTTTTACATTTCGGAGAAACCTTTAAGCCGTCGATCTCCATATGTTTAAGCACCCGTACTGACAAATTAATTTCATTGTCATTATTTCCCATAGGTACACCGACTTTATTTAAACTAGTAGAAATATGGTTGTCGGACAAAGAGAGAAATGACTGAGCGGGCGAGGTACCTGTCATGGGGTCCAAATTCCTCGAAGCCTGGAGGCGCATTGCCTTCGCAAGAGAGTGCTCATCAGTCGAGGAAGAACCATCAGCATTGAGGGAGTGACGGTTACTACGTCGCAGGGGTGTAGCCAACCCTCCGGACATAGTCCCCGTCAAGGTCTACGGCAGAGTAGTTGATGTAGTCCTCTGCAAAGCAGGTGCCGTCCGAAGCGTCCCAAGGGTTGGTGAAGAGGGACGCGCCGCAGGTCCCATCGGAACGCCCGCATCAGATGCCGAAGAAGATCCTCTAGCACGATCCGTCGCTGGGCCAAGTGGCACCACGGCAACGGCATCACGAACTGGAGACTCCATCGCTGGCAACGTCCGGGATTCCCGCACGCCAACCGAAGCAGGAAGTGTCGCATGCGCGACTGGAGTCAAGGCCGGCTGTAGCGGTGTCGAAGCCGAGGTAGCACGATGCACAGTACTGTGTGCGGTTGGTGTCGCGGCCAGATGCATGGCCGACTGGAGCAGCGCCGAAGCCGGGGCAGCGTGCCCAGCGAAACATACAGAAATCGCTGCGGTTGGCTGCGTGGGTGGCCCGTGCACAACTGCTGCTGTCTTCAAGTGGGTAGCCGAGTCGTTTGCAGCATCCGTTGCATGCATAGTGGTGCACCTTGTGGACCTGCCCTTCTCCAACTCGTCTTGCATTGGTGTGCATGTATCCATGGACTCCTGCACCACCGGTACGTGCCTGTGTGTACCCATATCCTCTGGTAGACTCACAACAAATGACTCAAGAGTATCAGTATGCACTATTCGTTGCGTAGACTGCATGGGGACCGCAGCACTTACTTGAGACCCCAACGCCGAATTTTGATCAACAGCTTGGACGCTTTTTGACCTCTTGTTAGCATCCCTATCAGGCATATCCTCATCTCGGTTAGCGCCGTCGCCGTGTCCATCATCATGGTTTTCCCAAATCCGTGGAATAAAATCAACGTCGGGGACGAAATCTTCCTCCTCCAGTACAAACCGAACTGCATACCCATTAAGCTTTATATAGACATCCGAGGAGACCGAGGCTTCATCAGAACCATCTTTTTTGGTGAAAATATTCAAAGAGTGGACCGCCACCTAGATGCGCACAATACCATGACGGCGCAAGCAAACCAAGTCAACGTCTTGCGTCGCGCCAATGACGGATCCTACCGCCCACAAACTAAGAAAATGGCGGAGAGGTGGTGGGACACCTGTGACATGTACCCAAACAGGTTGCAAAGGGAGAATCGATGAAACCTCTTCAACTTTCCATTCACTAAAAGCAATCTTCACATCTTGTGATTTGACATTATACTCAAAAGCTGACACGCGCTTCAAAACCTCCACGGACGGGAAACAAACTAAGAAAGCATTGTCTCCATGGGGTACGGCTTCCCACTTCCAAGATGTCTGAACCGATGCGATCTTGGCGACCACTACCTCCACCACAGCTGCGGTCAAAGACCCACCGGAGATCGTAACCAAAGCAGTCGGCAGGGTTGGAGGTGCAAGGTGCTCCTTGAATAGCATGTCCGGTAACTGCAGGAACATAGCGTTAACTAAACCACATCCACCGAGCGACGCGGTAGGCCTCAGTTGTTTAAGCACATGGCACCGATGCAAAGGGTGCTTGTAATTGTCGCAAATGTGACAGAAATGAATCGCCGTGCATTCCTTGGAAAGATGATCATCTGAACGACATTTGAAACACCAAAGACCAGTTCGTTTTCCTTTCGGCCCACGGCCAGTGGCTTCAGCGGAGGGCACAACCACCGGAGCAGTGTCTCGAGCCTCAGGAACTTGCTTTGTGGGGGCGGGCATCGTAGCAGGCGGCGGGAATATCGGCGGAGGTCGCGCAGCCGGGGGGACATGTAACATCCCGATTCTCAGAATGTTGAAGAAAAAGTTTTCCAAAAACCAGGACGAGAAAATTTCGTTTGTTTTATTTGATAAAAAAGCTTAAATCGGACTTTTATAATTTAGAGGATTTAATTTGATCTAATGCGAACTTAAATTAAATTTGAGTTTTGTTCTTTTCTTTTAACTAGTTTTTAATTTGTCCTCAGCATATTTAAATATGTGAGTTTGCATTTTCCTGGATTTCTCAGTTCGTTTGATTTGTGTTCAAGCTTTTAATTCCTTTCTAGATTTTCCTTTCCTAAAAGGAAATCGTTTCTCTTTCTCTCTCTCAAACTTTGGGCAGAATTACCTAGGCCCAATATGTCCCACTCTTTTCTATCCATTTATTTTCCTTCTCCACCGCGTGGGCTAGCCCACCTTTTTTTTTCTTCTCCCTCTCTCTACTGTTTTTCCCTCTCGCTTTCCTTCCCGATGGGCCGGCCGAATTGGCCCAAACCCAGACGAGCGAAGCATCTCTTTTCTCTTCTCTGTACGTTACCTTGCATAGAATAGAAACAGCCTCTGCGTACTTTGATTGCTTCCCTTAATTTCCTTAATCTCTGAACGTTTCCAATTACGAGGATATGTAGACTTGTTCCTTGATCTTATCTTCCACACTAACCACTTCATCTCCTTCTCCACCCACGTACGCATACATACGCCCATTAGAACACATAAGAGAAACGTACATCCACTATGCACCCCTCCCCTCCTCTAATCCCTTCAACTCTCTATGGTTTACAAATCCGTGAGTATATATATGTGTGCCTTGACTTCCTCTTCCATTCCCGCAAGAACCCCTGCCCTCTTCCTTACCACTGCTTCTAAGTTTTCTCCTTGAACTCTTGCTGTCCATGAACACGAGGTTTCGATCCCGGTGACTTGGACCATCTCCAACCAAACTCTTGCGCCAAGTTCTTCCTTTCCACACCATGAATTCATTCAGAGAAGAAGGAACGCGTTCCGTCAACTACATGCGAAGAATTCAGCATGTTTGTCTACACTGTTCATCGAGTTCGTCGGATCGATTCGTCGCGCTCGGTGAGTTTCTGTATTCCTTTTGCACATGCACTAAACCATGTTCAATCTATCTCCTAGACATCCTAATTTTACCTATTTCTCTTGTTGGCCACGTCAGCCACGCCATGTCCATGAATCGGAGGCCATCCAACGACATCCACATATTTCTTCAGTTTTTATTCGTCGTATGACTTTGTTCCTAATAGAGGAAATATTCTCTATGGCCATAGAAGCCCATTGGTAGAATAATCTTGCTTGTTGGGTCAATTGATTTTAGTTTAGGTTTTATCTAGTCGTTCTTGTTAAGTGTAACACTAGTTTTTAATATAGTTCTATATGATTTTGTGTAGATAATTCCGTGCATCATGTAGTAGTGAGATACACCTTTGTATTAGTTCTTATGTATTACTACCATGTGGAGTATTTGATCGGTCAACTCTTCTTGTTAGTATGTTATTTTATTATGTTCGTGATATGCCTACGAGTGTATGTTATTCGTCTTATAATTTTAGTGCGACGTAGGACTTGTTAGATTTATTTCCTTCACCGATTATAGTTATTCAAAAAATTGTTCAACGTGTTATTTCATGTTGATATTTTTCTTTCTTGTGGTATATAGTTATGATATGCATATGTACATGTTTTTGCAAATTATTACCATGCGTAGGTTTATGTAGAATTACTGTAACCTCTGTGTGATTATGCAATACCTAATGTCTTGATTATTTCATTTTTGTTTAGAATGAATATATGTTAGATATTGATTATATATTCATTTTCGTCCATGCCGCACGTTTGTTTTGTTTGCAAATATGTCATGTCTACGAAAGATGTTTATATATTTTTAGTACGTGTTGTTGCATAGTATTCTTTATGCTAGATGTCGAATGACATGCCTTATTGTTTGGATATGAGTACATTGTAGTTCATAACATAGAATATTATTGGCTAGTTGTTCCTTTTATTTTATACATGTGTGTTATACAAGATTGCATGGATAGTTGCTGATGAAATCATTTAGTTTTGTATTGCTATATATATTCTTGCAAAATAGAATTTAGTTTATTTCATCTTGGTAACTATCATGTGTGTCCATTTACCTTAGTTTATTACCATGCCATGTTAGCACTTGCTCAAAGTCCTACTCATGTTTTGATTGTATGTGTTATATCATTGCTACTTTATATTGTATGACCAATCATCTGGTTAATATTTGCTTGGTAGAAGTACATGTTAGTAGTTTATGATCTCATATATTTTAATTAAGTAGGATTCTTGCTTCAATATCGTGCCATGATATTGTGATTGTATAACTAGATGACATAGAGAGAGAGAGAGTCGGTGTATCAACTCATGTTATAGATCATTCCAGGTTGTTATGTTATGTCTTTACAAGTGTATGTTGTAATAGATAGGAAATGCATGCCATGATCTTGTCCCTGCTATTCATGCTACTATGGTGCATTGCTTACTGTTGTTCATTCCATTATATATTATTACTTGGTTACATGTTTGTATGTGTAGTCAATGTGATTACATGTCATAACTAGTATGTAGGCTTGTGTGCTATTGCCATGCTTGATAGTCATGTTAGTTGATATCAACTAAATTATGTCATAGTTATGAATAGTATTGTATTGGTAGCATACTCTCGTATCTCTTGTGATGACCATACATGTCTACTTGTCATATCTACTTTATCTAGTTGTTACAGTTGTGGTATGCTTAAGCCGAGACATGTCATGCTAATAACCTTTCATGCCTTATTATACTCCATGTTTATAGTTATTCTAGTGGCTTATACATGCTTAACTTGTCATACGTTAGTATTATGAGTGCTCTATACTTATTGCAATAGTTCATCACATGCATATGATAGTTACCTTTCATGTTAGTTGAGATGTATCTTTCTCATATGCCTAGTGTGCATAGTTTGATCTCTTGTTTAAGCATGTGCCGGTAATATTATTGCTAGTGGATATTTGGCTATTAATTAGTTGTTCTGTATTATTAAGAGCATATTCTAGTTTAGTATCTTATCATGATCACTCGTATGTGTGATTCTTGTGTTATTCGTTTAGACCTCTAGTGGTTCTATACTCACATGCCTTGTGTGAAGATGTGTCTTGATTTAGTTGTTTATTTAGTTTTGACCATGGAAATGGTTTGGCTCTTGTTATAGGAATGCTCGCTATAGTTATTACGTTTGATGTTATACTTTGGTTGTTGTTAACTATTATGAATATTTGGATTCATCCAAGTATTTATTTGTGGTTGATAATTACTCTTAACCATATCATGTCTAAGATAGTTATTCATCCATTTGATCCATGTGTTGTGTAGTTCTTATAATTGTTTGACAAATGAATTAGTTTGATATAATGGAGTTGATTCTATTTTCTTTTAATAATGATTTAGGTCTAGACCTAGATCAATTTAAGTCATGTTGTTGAATGATGTTTTCATTGCTTAATTAGTATGGTTTATAATGTTTGTTTGGTTGTCATATAGAATACATGATTTTGAATTATAAAGTTGATGTATATGTTTGACTGCTATTGACGATTATAAATATTTGGATTCTATCTAAATATTTACTTGTGGTTAACTTTTACCTTCATGATGTCATGTTGTGATTATGTAGTTAAATCCATATGTTGGTTCCATCCCATCTGTGTTGTTGCCATTGTGTTGGTTATATAGTAGTTCCTTAGTCGTGATGTGTAGTGGGTACTACTAGTGGTTAGTACCATAGTTCGTATTAGAACGTTAGTATTGTTGGCAAGCCTTGATTATCCATCATCAACCTAAACCCTGTCAATTCATCGAGTCCTCTACTTACCTTCCAGTCATGTTATCTCCTTCTGGAATCTCCATCTTGATTAGTATCTTGCTATCCATCCACTCTCAATTTGTTTTGGATGTTATTCGGAATTTTTATTGCTTTGTTATTTATTGTTTGTCTTTTGCTATCGTTATGACGAGTAGGGAGTGACGATGATGTTGGACATGGAGAGAATCAGGTTATCGAAGAAGGACTCAACAACGAAGGCATGCCTCCTTCTTTGATCATACTTATCCTATGGTTTACAAAATTGCATTGAGTTTTATTATTACTATTGTGCATGCTATTTTAATTCTCGTAGCTAGCGTGTCGATTGACACATTACCTTGATCCGCTTGTCGCCTATTTACTTGACACCTGAGTAGAAGTATAAGGTTCCCGTAGAGTAGAAATGCTTAGCCATGCTTATCACCCTATAGGTGCCTTGTTGAATGATCTCTGAGTCATTGATAGTTGAAACTTAATGCTGAGCTAGGCCTGTTGGCCCTTGTTGACCTTCTCTATCATCTTCTACTCTGGGTGAAACTTACCATCTGAATACTGGCGCGGGTGACAGCTGAATCAAGGATTGAAGAAGCGATTGGCCTCCCTTCACGAGTTGAAGGGGGCAATCAGTCGTCCTTACCGCATGAGGCCTAATAAGTCTTGGATTTGAAGATTGTGATAACAGTACAGCCACATGCTATATGGGCACTGGCTTGGTCAAGTAAGCTAGTCAGCCTTAGGTGTTGATGTCGCCGTACCACAGATGGGATAGCTGCCTTGCGAGGAGTATCCTCGGCACAGATGGGGGGACCGGTTTGAGGACGTACTCTCAGTTCCGTGCACCAGACCCGGTGGGCATGTCACATCTTTGGGGGATCTAGTCCAAAGACCTCGTCACAATCTCCCTGCCGGTATACCAGATGATGTACTACGCTAGCGACGGCTAGTGGCAACAAGTCGGGATTGTGTCGTGTGGGTAAAGTGTACAACCTCTGCAGAGTGTTAAACTATTCGAATAGCCGTGTCCACGGTCAAGGACAACACGTGAATCTTTCTTCACATACAGGACCTGTCTTGCTTATTCCTTCTTTACCCCTATTCTTGGAACCTATGAAGAGTGTGAGTTGATCGACGATCCTCACTTTGATGAAAGTTATTCTGGAGATAAAACACATTCTAATCAAAAACTGCTTTTTTCCAACTGCTTTATTTGTCAAACAAAATTAGCTTTATGCAAATGAGCCATGCAGCCTTCCTTTGAAGCCACATGTAGTTATGAGGACCTCCCCCGTGGGAGGCATGTTGAGTACGTAATGTACTCATGACAATAATTTTGTTGACAACAGAGTTGCATGAAGACGAAGGTGATGACTACGATTACTATGGCGATCCGTAGAAGTGAGGTCACGTGGACTACATCGACTGCCTGTGGCCGAGATGGAGTCGCTACACATTTTACTTTCCGCTATTTATGATTGTAAATGTCATGAGACATCTCACTAGGTATGTCTTGTGACAAATATACTACTTGTAATGCGTTTACGTATTCTGCAATGATATCATTTCACTGTGTTGTCAACTATGATCTTGGGGTTGACAAATATACACAGGAGGATCTGGAAGTTAATTCCAGATTCTCACAGAATTGGTATCAGAGCCCATGTCGACCTAGTCGCGTGATCTTAGTTAGAAATGGAAAGCCTTAGGGACTATTGTTATAAGAAAAACTATTTTCAAAAGGATCATTCTCGTACACTTCTCCTTCACTATTGCTTTTGTCATCTCATCTAATTCAATTGAAATTTAAATTCTACTTCTCTACCTTCTTCTTTATAGTATGTGAAACCCATTTCCCTGCCCATGGTGCTAAAAGTCAAAAGTTTCTCAAGATTTGCCAAGAACTTCAAACTTCAAACCCTGAAGTTCTGAGTAGCAACATTTTTCCAAGAGAAGACAGTTCGAGACCTCAAGAAGGCAACAACCGTCGATCATGCTGCAATCGTCAACGTTGAAGATTTGCCCCAAGATTTATTGTGACCTGCCATATAGGATTAGGTTGGTTAACACCCTTGTAGTGATAGAATTCGTAGCTTGTAGACGCAAAACCTTTCTTGTGTGAGTATTGTCTGCATTTTTTGGTGTTTTCCTATGCAGTCATACTAAAACCCTATTTGCCAAAATAGGTTGCTTTTGAGTTTTATTTGGATAGCTTCATGGTTATCTCGGTGTTATCTTTTGTTTATCTTCTGGGGTATCTCCGCCTTGTGTAGGATTCTTTTACTCCTCTTATGCTCTTTCTCTTCTCTATAAACCCTGGAGTTCAACTCGAGATGAACGAAGCTCCAACAACCCGCTTGGAGGTTGACTATCAAAGTAAACCATATGGAAAACCTCTTTTAAGGGGGGTAGTAGACGGTGATGCCTGGCGAGATCAAAGAATTGAAGACCTTCATTCGTAAAGAAGACGAAGATTTGAATATTTTCAATACATGTACTACAAAGTTCAACCTGAAGGAAGAATCAATGAATCCGTCCGCACCGAAGTTGGACCAAAAGAAGAAGGTCAAGACCGAAGAATGTTCATCCACACCCAAAGGCTATGTGGTTACCATCGTGAAGATCAAATGACTGTTTCCAAGGCTTGAGCAAGCTAAGGATAGTATCAACAAGAGAAGTATCTCCATCCAAGACCTCAAAGTTGTCGATCACGGAGTTTAGAATTGACCATGGACGCATAAGGACTTGTGAAGAAAGTGCATCGAAGATGAAACTAAACCAAACCCATTCTCTTTAGTCGGCATGAATCTTGAGGACGAGATTCCTTTTAAGGGGGGTAGATCTGTAACATCCCGATTCTCGGAATGTTTAAGAAAAAGTTTTCCAAAAATCACGACGACAAAATTCGTTTGTTTTATTTGGTAACAAAGCTTAAATCAGACTTTTATAATTTAGAGGATTTAATTTGATCTAATGCGAACTTAAATTAAATTTGAGTTTTGTTCTTTTCTTTTAACTAGTTTTTAATTTGTCCTCAACATATTTAAATATGTGAGTTTGCATTTTCCTGGATTTCTCAGTTCGTTTGATTTGTGTTCAAGCTTTTAATTCCTTTCTAGATTTTCCTTTCCTAAAAGGAAATCGTTTCTCTTTCTCTATCTCAAACTTTGGGCAGAATTACCTAGGCCCAATATGTCCCACTCTTTTCTATCCATTTATTTTCCTTCTCCACTACGTGGGGCTAGCCCACCTTTTTTTCCTATCCCTCTCTCTACTGTTTTTCCCTCTTGCTTTCCTTCCTAATGGGCCGGCTGAATTGGCCCAAACCCGGACGAGCGAAGCATCTCTTTTCTCTTCTCTGTACTTTACCTTGCACAGAATAGAAACAGCCTCTTCGTACTTCGATTGCTTCCCTTAATTTCCTTAATCTCTGAACGTTTCCAATTATGAGGATATGTAGACTTGTTCCTTGATCTTATCTTCCACACTAACCACTTCATCTCCTTCTCCACCCACGTGCGCATACATACGCACCATTAGAACACAGAAGAGAAACTTACAGCCACTATGCGCCCCTCCCCTCCTCTAATCCCTTCAACTCTCCACGGTTTACAAATCCGTGAGTATATATATATCTGTGTGTGTGTGTGTGTGTGTGTGCCTTGACTTCCTCTTCCATTCCCGCAAGAACCCCTGCCCTCTTCCTTACCATTACCATTGCTTCTAAGTTTTCTCCTTGAACTCTTGCTGTCCATGAACACGAGGTTTCGATCCCGGTGACTCGGACCATCTCCAACCAAACTCTTGCGCCAAGTTCTTCCTTTCCACACCATGAATCCATTCAGAGAAAAAGGAACGCGTTCCGTCAACTACATGCGAAGAATTTAGCATGTTCGTCTACACTGTTCATCGAGTTCGTCGGATCGATTCGTCACGCTCGGTGAGTTTCTGTCCAATTCCTTTTGCACATGCACTAAACCATGTTCAATCTATCTCCTAGACATCCTAGTTCGACCTATTTCTGTTGTTGGCCACGTCAGCCACGCCATGTCCATGAATCGGAAGCCATCCAACGGCATCCACATATTTCTTCAGTTTTTATTCGTCGTATGACTTTGTTCCTAATAGAGGAAATATTCTCTATGGCCATAGAAGCTCGTTGGTAGAATAATCTTGCTTGTTGGGTCAATTGATTTTAGTTTAGGTTTTATCTAGTCGTTCTTGTTAAGCGTAACACTAGTTTTTAATATAGTTCTATATGATTTTGTGTAGATAATTCCGTGCATCATGTAGTAGTGAGATACACCTTTGTATTAGTTCTTATGTATTACTACCATGTGGAGTATTTGATCGGTCAATTCTTCTTGTTAGTATGTTATTTTATTATGTTCGTGATATGCCTACGAGTGTATGTTATTTGTCTTATAATTTTAGTGCGACGTAGGACTTGTTAGATTTATTTCTTTCACCGATTATAGTTATTCAAAAAATTGTTCAACATGTTATTTCATGTTGATATTTTTCTTTCTTATGGTATATAGTTATGATATGCATATGTACATGTTTTTGCAAATTATTACCATGCGTAGATTTATGTAGAATTACTGTAACCTCTGTGTGATTATGCAATACCTAATGTCTTGATTATTTCATTTTTGTTTAGAATGAATATATGTTAGATATTGATTATATATTCATTTTCGTCCATGCCGCATGTTTGTTTTGTTTGCAAATATGCCATGTCTACGAAAGATGTTTATATATTTTTAGTACGTGCTGTGGCATAGTATTCTTTATGCTAGATCTCGAATGAAATGCCTTATTGTTTGGATATGAGTACAACGTAGTTCATAGCATAGAATATTATTGGCTAGTTATTCCTTTTATTTTATACATGTGTGTTATACAAGATTGCATGGATAGTTGTTGATGAAATCATTTAGTTTTGTATTGCTATATATAATTTATTCTTGCAAAATAGAATTTAGTTTATTTCATCTTGGTAACTATCATGTGTGTCCATTTACCTTAGTTCATTACCATGCCATGTTAGCACTTGCTCAAAGTCCTACTCATGTTTTGATTGTATGTGTTATATCATTGCTACTTTATATTGTATGACCAATCATATGGTTAATATTTGCTTGGTAGAAGTACATGTTAGTAGTTTATGATCTCATATATTTTAATTAAGTAGGATTCTTGCTTCAATATCGTGCCATGATATTGTGATTGTATAACTAGATGGCATAGAGAGAGAGAGAGAGTCGGTGTATCAACTCATGTTATAGATCATTCCAGGTTGTTATGTTATGTCTTTACAAGTGTATGTTGTAATATATAGGAAATGCATGCCATGATCTTGTCCCTGCTATTCATGCTACTATGGTGCATTGCTTACTGTTGTTCATTCCATTATATATTATTACTTGGTTACATGTTTGTATGCGTAGTCAATGTGATTACATGTCATAACTAGTATGTAGGCTTGTGTGCTATTGCCATGCTTGATAGTCATGTTAGTTGATATCAACTAAATTATGTCATAGTTATGAGTAGTATTGTATTGGTAGCATACTCTCGTATCTCTTGTGATGACCATACATGTCTACTTGTCATATCTACTTTATCTAGTTGTTACAGTTGTGGTATGCTTAAGCCGAGACATGTCATGCTAATAACCTTTCATGCCTTATTATACTCCATGTTTATAGTTATTCTAGTGGCTTATACATGCTTAACTTGTCATACGTTAGTATTATGAGTGCTCTATACTTGTTGCAATAGTTCATCACATGCATATGATAGTTACCTTTCATGTTAGTTGAGATGTATCTTTCTCATATGCCTAGTGTGCATAGTTTGATCTCTTGTTTAAGCATGTGCCGGTAATATTATTGCTAGTGGCTATTTGGCTATTAATTAGTTGTTCTGTATTATTAAGAGCATATTCTAGTTTAGTATCTTATCATGATCACTCGTATGTGTGATGCTTGTATTATTCGTTTAGACCTCTAGTGGTTCTATACTCACATGCCTTGTGTGAAGATGTGTCTTGATTTAGTTGTTTATTTAGTTTTGACCATGGAAATGGTTTGGCTCTTGTTATAGGAATGCTCGCTATAGTTATTACGTTTGATGTTATACTTTGGTTGTTGTTAACTATTATGAATACTAGATGATACCCCGCGCGTTGCTGCGGGAATTTTGTATCGATGAATAGAAATATTGATGGAGTGCAGAATAGAGAAATCATGATAGTGTTTTATACTAACAATTAGTGCAAACATCAAAGTTCTTTCCATGGTATGGAACTGAAGCAAGCATAACCAAATGAGAGTTGTTCTGGATTGCAGTTGCACGGCCAACCATTAGTGCAAGGAATATAGAACAAATTTCTCACTGCATCTATAGGATAACTACTGTTTCATTAGTGATACTGCATGGCAAAGAAGCAAATATAAATTTTTCAAAAGAGATGAGTATCCATTCATGCAGATACATGCACGGGATCATCATGAAATAGGGAATGAACATAGCATTGTTAATGTGGAATAAGAAAATGATTTGGAATGTCATACCTTTAAGAGAGAACTCTACTAATGCCGAAGGTAATTTAGCATTGAAGTAGTACTTATGAGGAAATAGCTTAAATCACCTTAGCCTCATATATACATGAATTAACCTTCTGCTTTGTCCATTCTTCAGTCTTTAATTAACACAATAATGGAAGATCAACAGATTACAAACACAAAGAAATGGACCGGTGGACTGCTCATGTAAGTATATATATATATATATATCCAAAATCTTTGAACAAAACCCAATGCACATATATTAATGTGTGATGTCAAATTGACTATTGACTCATGGTTCAGTGGAGTATGTATCAATAATAACAGTGACCTTCAGATTAGATAATTAGGAAAGAATCCCATTTACCTTGCTGACAGGAACAATGAAGCCAACGATAGGAGTTCAGCTTGCTAACTGAAATCCCACAAGCTTCCAACTCTAGTGATGCTGAGACAACATAATTAAGAGAAAAAAATAGATATCCTTACTGCAAATGGCCCTTAACTTCCAAGCCGACCGACTGACTGTGCTCCATGACGGAGCAAAGGCAGGAGAGGTGACGGGCTCCACCGCGGGGCAGCGGCAAGACTTCCTGTTGGTGCCGCGACGGCGCAGGCTGGGGCGTGGAGGGCAGCGCGACTGGGTGAAGCCAGTACGAACGATCGGAGGTGGTCGTTCCCTCGTTCGAGGGGAATCCCATGCGAGTTCCAACGACGCGCTGTAAGCGTGCCATGGTTCCTTGCTGGTGCGGCGACAGCGCGGACTAGGTTGTGGATGGCAGTGTGTCCGGGTGTAGTCCATATGGATGATCGGAGGTGGCCGACCGAGCAAAGCCCATGCGGATGACAACAACATGCTGTAGGCTTGGCGACGGTTCCGTCCAGGTGCGACGCGGTGGTGCATTACTCAGCCCCATCTCAGCGTCGAGGTCTCTCGTGCCGGAGCTCAGTTTTTATTGTTGCAGCTCGATTAGAGTAGGTGAGAAGATCGAAGATGCATCGTCAAGGGTCTAGGCCCCTCTAGTTATGGCTGCCTCATTTGTTATGAAAAGTAAAGGCCATGTCGCTTCGGTGGCTAGGATGGCTGTGTATCTCCCACGATCTGTTGGTTTGTTATTTGGATGAGGTGGCAGATTTGTTAATTAAAAAATAACAGCTGAGGGGCACATGCATGGCTGTTACTGTTGGAAAAAGGAACGCTTAGTTGCAACGGGATGGCCGATGTGGCTGGCACTGCATTACGTGGTTGGTTGTGATTGGATGCTGATGTGTCTATCTTGCATGTTGAGATAAATCAAGTAGTGGGGGTGAACTTCTTAAGTATATAGGATTTGGATTCATCCAAGTATTTATTTGTGGTTGATAATTACTCTTAACCATATCATGTCTAAGATAGTTATTCATCCATTTGATCCATGTGTTGTGTAGTTCTTGTAATTGTTTGACAAATGAATTGGTTTGATATAATGGAGTTGATTCTATTTTATTTTAATAATGATTTAGGTCTAGACCTAGATCAATTTAAGTCATGTTGTTGAATGATGTTTTCATTGCTTAATTAGTATGGTTTATAATGTTTGTTTGGTTGTCATATAGAATACATGATTTTGAATTATAAAGTTGATGTATATGTTTGACTGCTATTGACGGTTATAAATATTTGGATTCTATCTAAATATTTACTTGTGGTATAACTTTTACCTTCATGATGTCATGTTGTGATTATGTAGTTAAATCCATATGTTGGTTCCATCCCATCTGTGTTGTTGCCATTGTGTTGGTTATATAGTAGTTCCTTAGTCGTGATGTGTAGTGGGTACTACTAGTGGTTAGTACCATAGTTCGTATTAGAATGTTAGTATTGTTGGCAAGCCTTGATTATCCATCATCAACCTAAACCCTATCAATTCATCGAGTCCTCTACTTACCTTCCAGTCATGTTATCTCCTTCTGGAATCTCCATCTTGATTAGTATCTTGCTATCCATCCACTCTTAATTTGTTTTGGATGTTATTCGGATTTTCTATTGCTTTGTTATTTATTGTTTGTCTTTTGCTATCGTTACGACGAGTAGGGAGTGATGATGATGTTGGACATGGACAGAATCAGGTTATCGAAGAAGGACTCAACAACGAAGGCATGCCTCCTTCTTTGATCATACTTATCCTATGGTTTACAAAATTGCATTGAGTTTTATTATTACTATTGTGCATGCTATTTTAATTCTCGTAGCTAGCGTGTCGATTGACACATTACCTTGATCCGCTTGTCGCCTATTTACTTGACACCTGAGTAGAAGTATAAGGTTCCCGTAGAGTAGAAATGCTTAGCCATGCTTATCACCCTATAGGTGCCTTGTTGAATGATCTCTGAGTCATTGATAGTTGAAACTTAATGCTGAGCTAGGCCTGTTGGCCCTTGTTGACCTTCTCTATCATCTTCTACTCTGGGTGAAACTTACCATCTGAATACTGGCGCGGGTGACAGCTGAATCAAGGATTGAAGAAGCGATTGGCCTCCCTTCACGAGTTGAAGGGGGCAATCAGTCGTCCTTACCGCATGAGGCCTAATAAGTCTTGGATTTGAAGATTGTGATAACAGTACAGCCACATGCTATATGGGCACTGGCTTGGTCAAGTAAGCTAGTCAGCCTTAGGTGTTGATGTCGCCGTACCACAGATGGGATAGCTGCCTTGCGAGGAGTATCCTCGGCACAGATGGGGGGACCGGTTTGAGGACGTACTCTCAGTTCCGTGCACCAGACCCGGTGGGCATGTCACATCTTTGGGGGATCTAGTCCAAAGACCTCGTCACAATCTCCCTGCCGGTATACCAGATGATGTACTACGCTAGCGACGGCTAGTGGCAACAAGTCGGGATTGTGTCGTGTGGGTAAAGTGTACAACCTCTGCAGAGTGTTAAACTATTCGAATAGCCGTGTCCACGGTCAAGGACAACACGTGAATCTTTCTTCACATACAGGACCTGTCTTGCTTATTCCTTCTTTACCCCTATTCTTGGAACCTATGAAGAGTGTGAGTTGATCGACGATCCTCACTTTGATGAAAGTTATTCTGGAGATAAAACACATTCTAATCAAAAACTGCTTTTTTCCAACTGCTTTATTTGTCAAACAAAATTAGCTTTATGCAAATGAGCCATGCAGCCTTCCTTTGAAGCCACATGTAGTTATGAGGACCTCCCCCGTGGGAGGCATGTTGAGTACGTAATGTACTCATGACAATAATTTTGTTGACAACAGAGTTGCATGAAGACGAAGGTGATGACTACGATTACTATGGCGATCCGTAGAAGTGAGGTCACGTGGACTACATCGACTGCCTGTGGCCGAGATGGAGTCGCTACACATTTTACTTTCCGCTATTTATGATTGTAAATGTCATGAGACATCTCACTAGGTATGTCTTGTGACAAATATACTACTTGTAATGCGTTTACGTATTCTGCAATGATATCATTTCACTGTGTTGTCAACTATGATCTTGGGGTTGACAAATATACACAGGAGGATCTGGAAGTTAATTCCAGATTCTCACAGAATTGGTATCAGAGCCCATGTCGACCTAGTCGCGTGATCTTAGTTAGAAATGGAAAGCCTTAGGGACTATTGTTATAAGAAAAACTATTTTCAAAAGGATCATTCTCGTACACTTCTCCTTCACTATTGCTTTTGTCATCTCATCTAATTCAATTGAAATTTAAATTCTACTTCTCTACCTTCTTCTTTATAGTATGTGAAACCCATTTCCCTGCCCATGGTGCTAAAAGTCAAAAGTTTCTCAAGATTTGCCAAGAACTTCAAACTTCAAACCCTGAAGTTCTGAGTAGCAACATTTTTCCAAGAGAAGACAGTTCGAGACCTCAAGAAGGCAACAACCGTCGATCATGCTGCAATCGTCAACGTTGAAGATTTGCCCCAAGATTTATTGTGACCTGCCATATAGGATTAGGTTGGTTAACACCCTTGTAGTGATAGAATTCGTAGCTTGTAGACGCAAAACCTTTCTTGTGTGAGTATTGTCTGCATTTTTTGGTGTTTTCCTATGCAGTCATACTAAAACCCTATTTGCCAAAATAGGTTGCTTTTGAGTTTTATTTGGATAGCTTCATGGTTATCTCGGTGTTATCTTTTGTTTATCTTCTGGGGTATCTCCGCCTTGTGTAGGATTCTTTTACTCCTCTTATGCTCTTTCTCTTCTCTATAAACCCTGGAGTTCAACTCGAGATGAACGAAGCTCCAACAACCCGCTTGGAGGTTGACTATCAAAGTAAACCATATGGAAAACCTCTTTTAAGGGGGGTAGTAGACGGTGATGCCTGGCGAGATCAAAGAATTGAAGACCTTCATTCGTAAAGAAGACGAAGATTTGAATATTTTCAATACATGTACTACAAAGTTCAACCTGAAGGAAGAATCAATGAATCCGTCCGCACCGAAGTTGGACCAAAAGAAGAAGGTCAAGACCGAAGAATGTTCATCCACACCCAAAGGCTATGTGGTTACCATCGTGAAGATCAAATGACTGTTTCCAAGGCTTGAGCAAGCTAAGGATAGTATCAACAAGAGAAGTATCTCCATCCAAGACCTCAAAGTTGTCGATCACGGAGTTTAGAATTGACCATGGACGCATAAGGACTTGTGAAGAAAGTGCATCGAAGATGAAACTAAACCAAACCCATTCTCTTTAGTCGGCATGAATCTTGAGGACGAGATTCCTTTTAAGGGGGGTAGATCTGTAACATCCCGATTCTCGGAATGTTTAAGAAAAAGTTTTCCAAAAATCACGACGACAAAATTTCGTTTGTTTTATTTGGTAACAAAGCTTAAATCAGACTTTTATAATTTAGAGGATTTAATTTGATCTAATGCGAACTTAAATTAAATTTGAGTTTTGTTCTTTTCTTTTAACTAGTTTTTAATTTGTCCTCAACATATTTAAATATGTGAGTTTGCATTTTCCTGGATTTCTCAGTTCGTTTGATTTGTGTTCAAGCTTTTAATTCCTTTCTAGATTTTCCTTTCCTAAAAGGAAATCGTTTCTCTTTCTCTATGTCAAACTTTGGGCAGAATTACCTAGGCCCAATATGTCCCACTCTTTTCTATCCATTTATTTTCCTTCTCCACTACGTGGGGCTAGCCCACCTTTTTTTTCCTATCCCTCTCTCTACTGTTTTTCCCTCTTGCTTTCCTTCCCGATGGGCCGGCCGAATTGGCCCAAACCCGGACGAGTTAAGCATCTCTTTTCTCTTCTCTGTACGTTACCTTGCACAGAATAGAAACAGCCTCTTCGTACTTCGATTGCTTCCCTTAATTTCTTTAATCTCTATATTATGAGAGGTAAGAAGCTGATCAGTTTGCTTACCATCATGGACTGAATTCTGTATGTAATTATTGTGTTCAGCCAAAGCTGAAGCAGCAATGTGTACCTGATGAGGAAGAGACATTTTTCTAGCAAATAAGCAATCATTTCTATATTTCCATATGCACCAAAGGAAATTGAAAATGTTAGATATAGATGCATAGGGGTGATTCATATTGAGCAGAGCATGAATAACACTTTGCATAGAAAGATGATTCTCAGTTAGAAGAACACTTCTGATGTATCAAGGATGAGCAAACCAAGATGCTTTCGCAAAAGTGCAACGAAAAAGGAGATGCATGTCATCCTCTTCAAGATCACAACGACAACATTGTTTAGAAATATGAGACGAAAATCGACTAGCTCTCAAACCTGTTGGAAGAGCTTTCCGAAGTAACCTCCAGGCAAAAGTTTGAACTCTGGGTGCCATCAGTTTTTGCTTCCAAACCTGCTTAAGAAGTTGTTTAACCTGTAGGGAGACCTGTGAAGGTTGTTTTCTTGGCTGCCTTTGAATATCCTTCAACAGGGTTGCACTGTTAGGACGGATCTTCTCATTTCAGGAGCTAAAATTTATTCTGATGCCGCTTTCAATTGTTCGAAGATTCCAGGACTTGTACATGGAGCAACAGCTACTGGAGTTGGAGTGTTTCTTTGTTTTTTGCAGGATCAAGCTGAGATCAATATGCAAATTCAAGCTTCCACCCAAAACACAAGCACGCCTCTTCAAGCTAAAGCCCTTGCTTTTCTTCTTGCAGCTAAAATTGCTCACAGGCTTCACATTAATAGGCCTACTTTCCTCACTGATTGTCTCTCCTTGGCAAAAGCGGCAGCAGAAAGAAGTGTTTTGGCTGATTCTACCCCTTGGTCCATTAGGAAATATCTTGCTGAATTTTTCTCTCTTACTAAAGATCTCCAAGCGCAGGTGTTTCATATATCAAGAGAGATTAATGGCATAGCTCACAATGTGGCTCATCAGGTTTTTAGATGTTCTATAGAACCTGACATTAGTTGTTTTGCTTCAGCTCATTCACATAGGACATGCCCTGTAGTTTCCCTCCTTTCCAATATCAATTTTCAGGGCTATGTACTTCACGCTGTAAGATGTTACTGAGCTGAATAAAAATATTGGCGCTTTGTGCGCCTTTCTCTGTTAAAAAAAAATTCTTTAATCTCTGAACGTTTCTAATTATGAGGATATGTAGACTTGTTCCTTGATCTTATCTTCCACACTAACCACTTCATCTCCTTCTCCACCCACGTACGCATACATACGTACCATTAGAACACATAAGAGAAACGTACAGCCACTATTCACCCCTCCCCTCCTCTAATCCCTTCAACTCTCCACGGTTTACAAATCCATGAGTATATATATGTGTGCCTTGACTTCCTTTTCCATTCCCGCAAGAACCCATGCCCTCTTCCTTATCAGTGCTTCTAAGTTTTCTCCTTGAACTCTTGCTGTCCATGAACACGAGGTTTCAATCCCGGTGACTCGGACCATCTCCAACCAAACTCTTGCGCCAAGTTCTTCCTTTCCACATCATGAATCCATTCAGTGAAGAAGGAACGCGTTCCGTCAACTACATGCGAAGAATTCAGCATGTTCGTCTACACTGTTCATCGAGTTCGTCGGATCGATTTGTCGCGCTCTGTGAGTTTCTGTCCAATTCCTTTTGCACATGCACTAAACCATGTTCAATCTATCTCCTAGACATCCTAGTTCGACCTATTTCTCTTGTTGGCCACGTCAGCTACGCCATGTCCATGAATCGGAGACCATCCAACGGCATCCACTTCACGAGCCGACGAGAACGTCGCCGACCACCGCAGGGGCGGGGGTGGCTCCGGGGGTCTCATCATCAAGCTGTCATGTTGTTGCTGATGGATATTGTCATCAAAATTTAAGTTTCAGTGTACACGCCGATTATGTCTCCCGTTGCAACGCACGGGCATTTTTACTAGTATATATGAATTCTCATGCACCAAGTTTCATAGTACTAATATATATGAATTTTCATAGTACTAATATATATATATATGTGTGTGTGTGTGTGTGTGTGTGTGTACAAGTTTAAAAAAATGTGGAAAAAAATTCAGGCACGTATAGGATTATACGATAGGCAGACACATATTCAGGTGAATTTTGCTGAAAATACATGATTAGGTGCGTGCTCGGGATGATCACTTATTGGTTCACTAACCCTACAAGCATCAGCAACATGCTTATCACCACATGAACATCCTGGTGATAGTGATGTGATGGTTGACTCGCTCCAAATTAAATTTGGTGTAGACACTATACACCTTTGACCAATATCGTTACTTGTTAATGTTGCTAAATACTCCTAAAGGCCATGGCATAAATAAAGTTGTAAAATTATCCAATTATCTGTGCTGCTTGTTGATCCTGCATAAATGACACAAATGATGGCACAATACCATTAGTAGTATTCACTAGTAGACAACGCGACATGATTCATAAATTCGAAGTGGTATGAAGAACTGACTGCCCAATGAATTCCACGTACATCTAAAAGTCATCAGGTTAGATCAATTCTCTTCAGGACGAGATCCATACATCTGCACCATTGCTTCCATGGTCGCCAATAAATAGCTATCTATCCCCGCCAAAAGAAAGGTTCTATGTATTCACCAAGATAACCCAAGGAACACCCCACAAAGCAACACAATAACATAAGGCGGACTAAAACATCTTCGTCGTCAAGTCCTCGTGGTGGTGCTGAAAACCATGCCGATGCCGACGTCCGGCACAACGGGCAGGTGCCGCTCCTCTTCAACCACCGGTCGATGCAGCCGGCGTGGAAGACGTGGCCGCAGCGCAGCGGGCAACACCTCTCCTCGTCCAGCATCGTCCGCTCCATGCACAGGGCCACTCGCAGCGACCTCCACATGCCGCCGTCGGCGTCCGGCATCTGCTCCAGGCATATGCAGCATCTGTCGCCTCCGGTACCCATGTCGCCGTCGCCTTCTCCCTCGCTGATGGCGCCCTGCTGCTCTTCATCGTAACAGCCAGAGCCTTCGCCGTCGTTGGAGGGGGCGGACTCCGAGCTGTTGTTTCTGTACTTGTAGATGATGATGTAGAGCAGCCGGCCGGTGAAGGCGATGGACAGGAGTGAGCTTGTACAGGATGCCAAGGTGATGATGATAATATGCCCGAAGAGTGGCATTAGATCGATCTTGCCCATACGAGTTAAAAGCAGAAAACCACCACATTTGGGGTTTCGTTTGCCGAAAACTATCTGGTCCCTAATTTTTTGCAGAAGTCACCGCATTTCTGGTAAACATTTTGTAGAAAACACTGATCGGATGATTTAGCCCATTTAATCACTTTCTGACAAGTGGGACCCAGTTGTAAGGAGCTGACTAAGCAAACAATTAACACATACACCCCTATATCTAAAAAAGAAAAGCAATCAATCCCTCCTCCCGTGGAGCAGCGCTACTGCCGAAGCGGTGCGAGCTCGGTGACATGGCGGCGCCCTGACCCTGCCGGCCGTCGGGATGGCCGTGGCGGGAGCGTGAGCCCCGGCAGGGCGGACATGGAGACGAGGAGGAGGTAGAGCAGGGAGGATATGGGCAGGAGCGACCAGTCGAGTGTGGCGTGCGCGCCCCTGAGCGCGTCGCGGTGGCGGACGGTGACCGCGAGCAGGTCGGCGCGTCCGCGGCACAGCCTCACGGCCTCCTGCTTGGCGTGCCCGCGGCACAGCGACTCGGCCTCCTGCTCGGTGCGCCCGGGTCGTGCTTTGAAGCTTCGGCAAGCCATGGACCACACGGCGGCGCCCTCGTCTATGAACCCGACTCGCTTGGGAGCCACACTACTCAGCGACGGCCATGGTAGCGGAGCTGCGGCGTGCAGCAGCTGCCACAAGCAGCAGCAGGCGCGGGGCGCAGTGGCGAGGACCTACGGCGGTGAGCAGCAACATCCGCGGGCAGCCACACTGGCGGGGAACTGTGATGTCTACTACACAACCTTCTTCTTGTAGACGTTGTTGGGCCTCCAAGTGCAGAGGTTTGTAGGACAGTTGCAAATTTCCCTCAAGTGGATGGCCTAAGGTTTATCAATCTGTAGGAGGCGTAGGATGAAGATGGTCTCTCTCAAGCAACCCTGCAACCAAATAACAAAGAGTCCCTTGTGTCCCCAAAACACCCAATACAATGGTAAATTGTATAGGTGCACTAGTTCGGCGAAGAGAGGGTGATACAAGTGATATATGGATACTAGATAAAGGTATTTGTAATCTGAAATTATAAAAACAGCAAGGTAACTAATGATAAAAGTGAGCGTAAACGGTATTGCAATGATGGTAAACAGGGCTTAGGGTTCATACTTTCGCTAGTGCAAGTTCCCTCAACAATGATAACATAATTGGATCACATAACTATCCCTCAACATGCAACAAAGAGTCACTCCAAAGTCACTAATAGCGGAGAACGAACGAAGAGATTATGGTAGGGTATGAAACCACCTCAAAGTTATTCTTTCCAATCAATCTGTTGGGCTATTCATATAAGTGTCACAAACAGCCCTAGAGTTCATACTAGAATAACACCTTAATACACAAATCAACCAAAACCCTAATGTCACCTAGATACTCCAATGTCACCTCAAGTATCCGTGGGTATGATTATACGATATGCATCACACAATCTCAGATTCATCTATTCAACCAACACAAAGGACCTCAAAGAGTGCCCCAAAGTTTCTACCGAAGAATCACGACGAAAACGTGTGCCAACCCCTATGCATATGTTCATGGGCGAAACCCACAAGTTGATCACCAAAACATACATCAAGTGAATCACGTGGTATCCCATTGTCACCACAGATAGCGTGCCGTTCTGTATGTAGTTCACAAGAGTTTAGAAATTTCTGAGTTAGGCTATTCTATTGAAGTTTCCCCTTTGAGTTAGGTAATGTTCTCTCATTTCCAACTATAATAGCAAAGCTCGTGATACATCAAGATCGTATCACCTCAAGAACACGAGAGAGAGAGAGATCAAACACATAGCTACTGGTACATACCCTCAGCCCCAAGGGAGAACTACTCCCTCCTCGTCATGGAGAGCACCGGGATGATGAAGATGGCCACCGGAGAGGGATTGCCCCCTTCGGCAGGGTGCCGGAACGGGTCTAGATTGGTTTTCGGTGGCTACGGAGGCTTCTGGCGGCGGAACTCCCGATCTAATCTTCGTTCTGGAAGTTTTACGATACGTAGGTATATATGGGTGAAAGGAGTACGTCGGTGGACCGAAAGGGGGGGCCACGAGGCAGGGGGGTGCGCCCCAGGGAGGTGGGCGCGCCCCCTACCCTCGTGAGCTCCTCCTTCATCTTCTGATGTAGGGTCCAAGTCTATCCGGTAGGTTTCCTTCCAAAAATAACTTCTCCAGTTGATTTTGTTCCGTTTCGACTCCGTTTGATATTCCTTTTCTTCAAAACACTGAAATAGGCATAAAACAGCAAATTTGGGCTGGGCCTCCGGTTAATAGGTTAGTCCAAAAAGTAATATAAAAGTGGATAATAAAGCCTAATATTGCCCAAAATAGTAGATAATATAGCATGGAACAATCAAAAATTATAGATACGTTGGAGACGTATCAAGCATCCCCAAGCTTAATTCCTGCTCGTCCTCGAGTAGGTAAATGATAAAAAGATAATTTTTGATGTGGAATGCTAGTTGGCATAATTTCAATGTAATTCTTCTTACTTGTGATATGAATATTCAGATCCGAAAGATTCAAGACAAAAGTTCATATTGACGTAAAAATAATAATACTTCAAGCATACTAATAAAGCAATTATGTCTTCTCAAAATATCATGGCCAAAGAAAGCTATCCCTAAAAAATCATATAGTCTGGCTATGCTCTATCTTCACCAGACAAAGTATTTAAATCATGCACAACCCTGATGACAAGCCAAGCAATTGTTTCATACTTTTGATGTTCTCAAACTTTTTCAATCTTCACGCAATATATGAGCGTGAGCCATGGACATAGCACTATAGGTGGAATAGAATGGTGGTTGTGGAGAAGACAAAAAGGGAGAAGATAGTCTCACATCAACTAGGCGTATCAATGAGCTATGGAAATGCCCATCAATAGATATCAATGTGAGTGAGTAGGGATTGCCATGCAACGGATGCACTAGAGCTATAAGTGTATGAAAACTCAAAAAGAAACTAAGTGGGTGTGCATCCAACTTGCTTGCTCACGAAGACCTAGGGCATTTTGAGGAAGCCCGTCATTGGAATATACAAGCCAAGCTCTATAATGAAAGATTCCCACTAGTATATGAAAGTGACAACATAGGAGACTCTCTATCATGAAGATCATGGTGCTACTTTGAAGCACAAGTGTGGTAAAAGGATAGTAGCATTGCCCCTTCTCTCTTTTTCTCTCATTTTTTTTATTTGGGCCTTCTCTTTTTTATGGCCTCTTTTTTCCCTTTTTTTATTTGGGCTTCTTTGGCCTCTTTTATTTATTTATTTATTTTCGTCCGGAGTCTCATCCCGACTTGTGGGGGAATCATAGTCTCCATCATCCTTTCCTCACTGGGACAATGCTCTAATAATGATGATCATCACACTTTTATTTTTCTTACAACTCAAGAATTACAACTCGATACTTAGAACAAAATATGACTCTATATGAATGCCTCCGGCGGTGTACCGGGATGTGCAATGATGCAGGAGTGACATGTATGAAAGAATTATGAACAGTGGCTTTGCCACAAATACTATGTCAACTACATGATCATGCTAAGCAATATGACAATGATGGAGTGTGTCATAATAAACGGAACGGTGGAAAGTTGCATGGCAATATATCGGAATGGCTATGGAAATGCCATAATAGGTATGTATGGTGGCTGTTTTGAGGAAGGTATATGGTGGGTTTATGGTACCGGCGAAAGTTGCGCGGTACTAGAAAGGCTAGCAATGGTGGAAGGGTGAGAGTGCGTATAATCCATGGACTCAACATTAGTCATAAAGAACTCACATACTTATTGCAAAAATCTATTGGTTATCGAAACAAAGTATTACGCGCATGCTCCTAGGGGATAGATTGGTAGGAAAAGACCATCGCTCGTCCCCGACCGTCACTCATAAGGAAGACAATCAATAAATAAATCATGCTCCGACTTCATCACATAACGGTTCACCATACGTGCATGCTACAGGAATCACAAACTTCAACACAAGTATTTCTCAAATTCACAACTACTCAACTAGCATGACTCTACTATTACCATCCTCATATCTCAAAACAATCATCAAGTATCAAACTTCTCTTAGTATTCAACACACTCATAAGAGAATTTTTATTGTTCTTGGATGCCTAGCATATCAGGATTATTTAAGCAAATTACCATGCTATTTAAGACTCTCAAAATAATATGAGTGAAGCATGAGAGTTCATCTATTTCTATAAAATAAAACCACCACCGTTCTCTAAAAGGATATAAGTGAAGCACTAGAGCAAATGACAAACTACTCCGAAAGATATAAGTGAAGATCAATGAGTAGTCGAATAATTATGCAACTATGTGAAGACTCTCTAACATTTAATAATTTCAGATCTTGGTATTCTATTCAAACAGCAAGAAAAGCAAAAGAAAATGACATTCTAAGAATAGCAAACATCATGTGAAGAAGCAAAAACTTAGGATCAACCGAAACTAACCGATAATTGTTGAAGAAGAAAGGTGGGATGCCAACCGGGGCATCCCCAAGCTTAGACGCTTGACACTTCTTGAAATATTATCTTGGAGTGCCCTGGGCATCCCCAAGCTTAAGCTTTTGTGTCTCCTTAATTCCTCTCATATCACGGTCTCCCTAAATCTCAAAAGCTTCATCCACACAAAACTCAACAAGGACTCGCGAGATAAGTTAGTATAAACCATTGCCAAAACCTTATCATACTCTACTGTAGCAAATCACTAAAATTATTATTCAACATTGCATACTAAATGCCACTGCATATTTAATAGTCCTATCCTCAAATAGAATCATTAAAGAAGCAAACATATGCAAACAATGCAAACATAACAGCAATCTGCCTAAACAAGATAGTCTGTAAAGAATGCAGCAACATCCATACTTCCCTAGCTCCAAAAATTATGAAATAAAATTCCCACTGTAGTAAATTTATCAGAGATTAATATGCAAAAGGTTTCAACATTTTATCACATTCTGACTTTTCTAGGGAATTATTGCAACAGCGGTGAACTTTCTGTTTTCAAACAGCAACATGAAGACTTGTAACATAGGCATAGTAAAGACTATCAATGCCACTTTTATTGGAATAAAAGATGCAAAACATTGTTCTAAATAACAGCAAGAAAATCCTACCAAAATAAATTGACGCTCCAAGCAAAACACATATCATGTGGTCAATAAAAATATAGCTCCAAGTAAAGTTACCGATGAACGAAGACGAAAGAGGGGATGCCTTCCGGGGCATCCCCAAGCTTAGGCTCTTGGATATCCTTGAATATCACCTTGGGGTGCCTTGTGCATCCCCAAGCTTAGGCTCTTGACACTCCTTATTCCATAGTCCATCGAATCTTTACCCAAAACTTGAAAACTTCACAACACAAAACTTAAAGTAGAAAACGCGTAAGCTCCGTTAGTATAAGAAAAACAAAACACCACTTCAAGGTACTGTAGTGAACTCATTATTTATTTATATTGGTGTTAGACCTACTGTATTACAACTTCTTTATGGTTTATAAACTCTTTTACTAGCCATAGATTCATCAAAATAAGTAAACAACACATGAAAAACAGAATCTGTCAAAAATAGAACAGTCTGTAGTAATCTGGATCAAACGTATACTTCTGGAACTCATACAATTCTCAAATAAATTTCTGGACCTGAGGAATTTATCTATTAATCATCTGCAAAAAAATTAACTAAATAGCACTCTCCAAATAAAAATGGCAGCAATTCTCGTGAGCACTAAAGTTTCTGTTTTTTTACAGCATGATCAACAAGACTTTCCCCAAGTCTTCCCAAAGGTTCTACTTGGCACAAACACTAATTAAAAGCATAAAAACACATCTAAACAGAGGCTAGATGAATTATTTATTACTAAAAAGGAACAAAAATAAAGTTGGGTTGCCTCCCAACAAGCGCTATCGTTTAACGCCCCTAGCTAGGCATGATGATTTCAATGATGCTCACATAAAAGATAGGAATTGAAACATAAAGAGAGCATCATGAAGAATATGACTACCACATTGAAGTCTAACCCACTTCCTATGCATAGGGATTTTGTGAGAAAATAACTTATGGGAACAATAATCAACTAGCATAGGAAGGCAAAACAAGCATAACTTCAAAACTTTAAGCACATAGAGAGGAAACTTGATATTATTGCAATATGTAGAAGCATATGATACTCTCTCATAATAATTTTCAGTAGCATCATGAATGAATTCAACAATATAACTATCACATAAAGCATTCTTTTCATGATCTACAAGCATAGAAAATTTACTACTCTTCACACAAGCAAAATTCTTCTCATGAATAATAGTGGGAGCAAACTCAACAAAATAATTATCATGTGAGGCATAATCCAATTGAAAACTAAAATCATGATGATAAGTTTCATGGATATCATTATTTTTAATAGCATACAAGTCATCACAATAATCATCATAGATAGCAACTTTGTTCTCATAATCAATTGGAACCTCTTCCGGAATAGTGGATTCATCACAAAATAAAGTCATGACCTCTCCGAAACCACTTTCATCAATATAATCATAATAAATAGGAGGCATGCTTTCATCATAATAAATTTGCTCATCAAAAGTTTGGGGACAAAAAATATCATCTTCATCAAACATAGCTTCCCCAAGCTTATGGCTTTGCATATCATTAGCATCATGGATATTCAAGGAATTCATACCAACAACATTGCAATCATGCTCATCATTCAAATATTTAGTGCCAAACATTTTATAGATTTCTTCTTCTAGCACTTGAGCACAATTATCCTTTCCATCGTACTTACGAAAGATATTAAAAAGGTGAAGTGTATGAGACAAACTTAATTCCATTTTTTATAGTTTTCTTTTATAAACTAAACTAGTGATAAAACAAGAAACTAAAAGACTCGATTGCAAGATCTATAGATATACCTTCAAGCGCTAACCTCCCCGGCAACGGCGCCATAAAAGAGCTTGATGTCTACTACACAACCTTCTTCTTGTAGACGTTGTTGGGCCTCCAAGTGCAGAGGTTTGTAGGACAGTAGCAAATTTCCCTCAAGTGGATGACCTAAGGTTTATCAATCCGTAGGAGGCGTAGGATGAAGATGGTCTCTCTCAAGCAACCCTGCAACCAAATAACAAAGAGTCCCTTGTGTCCCCAACACACCCAATACAATGGTAAATTGTATAGGTGCACTAGTTCGGCGAAGAGAGGGTGATACAAGTGGTATATGGATAGTAGATAAAGGTATTTGTAATCTAAAATTATAAAAACAGCAAGGTAACTAATGATAAAAGTGAGTGTAAACGGTATTGCAATGATGGTAAACAGGGCCTAGGGTTCATACTTTCGCTAGTGCAAGTTCCCTCAACAATGATAACATAATTGGATCACAGAACTATCCCTCAACATGCAACAAAGAGTCACTCCAAAGTCACTAATAGCGGAGAACGAACGAAGAGATTATGGTAGGGTATGAAACCACCTCAAAGTTATTCTTTCCAATCAATCTGTTGGGCTATTCCTATAAGTGTCACAAACAGCCCTAGAGTTCATACTAGAATAACACCTTAATACACAAATCAACCAAAACCCTAATGTCACCTAGATACTCCAATGTCACCTCAAGTATCCGTGGGTATGATTATACGATATGCATCACACAATCTCAGATTCATCTATTCAACCAACACAAAGGACCTCAAAGAGTGCCCCAAAGTTTCTACCGAAGAATCACGACGAAAACGTGTGCCAACCCCTATGCATATGTTCATGGGAGAAACCCACAAGTTGATCACCAAAACATACATCAAGTGAATCACGTGGTATCCCATTGTCACCACAGATACGCACGGCAAGACATACATCAAGTGTTCTCAAATCTTTAAAGACTCAATCCGATAAGATAACTTCAAAGGGGAAACTCAATCCATTACAAGAGAGTAGAGGGGGAGGAGAAACATAAGATCCAACTATAATAGCAAAGCTCGTGATACATCAAGATCGTATCACCTCAAGAACACGAGAGAGAGAGAGAGAGATCAAACACATAGCTACTGGTACATACCCTCAGCCCCAAGGGAGAACTACTCCCTCCTCGTCATGGAGAGCACCGGGATGATGAAGATGGCCATCGGAGAGGGATTGCCCCCTTCGGCAGGGTGCCGGAACGGGTCTAGATTGGTTTTCGGTGGCTACGGAGGCTTCTGACGGCGGAACTCCCGATCTAATCTTCGTTCTGGAAGTTTTACGATACGTAGGTATATATGGGTGAAAGGAGTACGTCGGTGGACCGAAGGGGGGCCACGAGGCAGGGGGCGCGCCCCCTACCCTCGTGAGCTCCTCCTTCATCTTCTGACGTAGGGTCCAAGTCTATCCGGTAGGTTTCCTTCTAAAAATAACTTCTCCAGTTGATTTCGTTCCTTTTTGACTCCGTTTGATATTCCTTTTCTTCAAAACAATGAAATAGGCATAAAACAGCAAATCTGGGCTGGGCCTCCGGTTAATAGGTTAGTCCCAAAAGTAATATAAAAGTGGATAATAAAGCGCAGTATTGCCCAAAACAGTAGATAATATAGCATGGAGCAATCAAAAATTATAGATACGTTGGAGACGTATCAAACTGCGGCGCCGAGAAGCAGCATGCAGCATGGAACAACAGCAGCGGCACTCAGCAGCTGCAGGGAGGCAGCACATAGCAGCCGTGCTCAGGTGCTAGTCCGGTGCACTGTCCGACAACTACTAGCCGGGAACAAGGGCTGGATTGCTTTTCTGTTTATAGATCGAGGGATGTGTGTGCAATTTTTTTGCTAAGTTCGCTTCTTACAATTTGACCCTACTTGTCAATCACCTCATCAATGCAATATGCAAAAAGTTTACTAGATACGCGGTGACTTTTGCAAAAGATTAGGGACCAGGTATTTTTCCGCAAACGAAACCCCAAATGTGGTGGTTTCTTGCAATTAACTCTGCCCGTACCCTGCCTACGTGGAGCACAAAGAGAGGTCGATGTAATTGCTTCTGGTAAAAGTAAGATCGTTCCGTGCTTTGTGATTTTTATTAAGTGTACGTATTTGGAATCAACCACATGTTGCGGTTATATCTCTGAAGTATTGGTAACCCTAATCGGCTTGGTCAAACTCATTTAAAAAGGAATAACGTGGAACATAAGGACTGTTTACCAAATTTTTCCTTTTGTTTCCTTATTGATCAAAAACCGCATAAAATGGAATACAAAGTGGATCGTGGGGTTGGAACCACACATGGCGCCCTTCATCCAAAGAAAATGAGAATTTAGCTGAACTTTGTGCATCTTTATTCGTTGCTTGGCCTTCAAACGAGAAAATGCAATTAAATCTACCGCTCATTGCTTTATCTCATTGATTATACATGCATAGCTACTGATCGTGCCCTTGTCTATATCACTGATCACCTGCTTTTGAGTCGGAGGCAACCACAAAATTCTGCAACAGCAGATCTTCAGCGAGTTATAAGGCCTCCAACATATTCAGTTGAATTTTGCTGAAAATACACGTTTAGGTGTGAGCATCAGTAACATGGTTCTCACCACATGGTTGACATGACATGCTGATGATAGTAATGTGATGGTTGACTCGCTTTTATTTTTTATTTTAAAGGAGGATGACCCCGGCCTCTGCATGAGAGCGATGCATGTGGCCTTTATTAATTATTCATCAAGACCTTACAAAATAATACATCAATATGTCTGAAGTCATCATCTTGACGACATCTGTCGCTACTCCTATCCACTTGATGAAGGGGTACAAATTGTCGGGGCCGCATGCCCAGGCCTCACACCAAAGCACAACATCTAAAACTGGAAGCTCCAACCAAGCCGAATTGCCGGGTTTGGGCCACACACCGATCCGGTGCACTCTCGGTGGGCAACGCATGCGCATGCTGCAGAGGCCATCGCCATCATGTTACACTGATCCATCTTCAGAGCAGGTACTGACGCATCCACCTTGACAGGCTGTCGTCGACGTCACCATGGTGCTAGGCAATGCCACCACCCTACGCTTCTTCATCGTCACGCATCGTCGCCAAGACCTTGCAACACCACGCCGCCGAGACTCCACGTCATCTTGTGTCCCAGGAACCGCCGCTCCACCGCAGAAGCAATCCACTAGTCCCTCGAGCCTATGCACACCTCCAAGAATAACGCCCCCAAGGGGGAAACGACACAAGAGCATCATCGTCATCCGATCGATTGATCTAGCGTTACCCTCATATGTAGCGGACAGAGGTCTGGAGCTTGTCCACGGCGGTGTCTTCAAGAAGGGAACGACACTGAAGAGCGCCGCCATCGCCGGCCTTGGCAACTAAGCGAGAGCAAGGTTTTCACCAAGATCTGCTACATGAACCTCCATCTAGCATCGTGTGCATGACCACTGATCTGTGCCACCGCGCAGGGAGTAGGCCACCGACCATAGATCTGACCGTAGGGAAAACTATGCATGGCGCCGACCCGTCCACCAGGCCCTCCATGTCGTCGCCACCGATCACGAGGTCAGATGGCCCGCCGCTGCAATTCCGGTCGCCGCAGCCGAACACAGCCATCACCGCTGGTGATAACCCACAAGTATAGGGGATGGAAACAATTTTCGAGGGTAGAGTATTCAACCCAAATTTATTGATTCGACACAAGGGGATCCAAAGAATATTCTCAAGTATTAGCAGCCGAGTTGTCAATTCAACCACACCTGGAAACTTAATATCTACAGCAAAGTATTTAGTAGCAAAGTAATATGATAGTAGTGGTAACGGTAGCAAAAGGTAATGATAACAAACGTAATGTTTTTGGTATTTTGTAGTAATTGTAACAATAGAAACAAAAAAGTAAATAAGCGAAGAACAATATATGAAAAGCTCGTAGGCAATGGATCAGTGATGGAGAATTATGCCGGATGTGGTTCATCATGTAACAGTCATAACCTAGGGTGACACAGAACTAGCTCCAATTCATCAATGTAATGTAGGCATGTATTCCGAATATAGTCATACGTGCTTATGGAAAAGAACTTGCATGACATCTTTTGTCCTACCCTCCCGTGGCAGCGGGGTCCTAGCGGAAACTAAGGGATATTAAGGCCTCCTTTTAATAGAGTACCGGACCAAAGCATTAACACATAGTGAATACATGAGCTCCTCAAACTACGGTCATCACCGGGAGTGGTCCCCATTATTGTCACTTCGGGGTTGCCGGATCATAACACATAGTAGGTGACTATAGACTTGCAAGGTAGGATCAAGAACTCACATATATTCATGAAAACATAATAGGTTCATGTTGGAAATATGCCCTAGAGGCAATAATAAAATGGTTACTATTATATTTCTTTGTTCATGATAATTGTCTATTGTTTGTGCTATAATTGTGTTATCCGGAAATCGTAATACATGTGTGAATACATAGACCACAACACGTCCCTAGTGACCCTCTAGTTGACTAGCTTGTTGATCAAAGGATAGTCATGGTTTCCTGACTATGGACATTGGATGTCATTGATAACGGGATCACATCATTAGGAGAATGATGTGATGGACAAGACCCAATCCTAAGCTTAGCTCAAAGATCATGTAGTTCGTTTGCTGTAGCTTTTCTGAATGTCAAGTATCATTTCTTTAGACCATGAGATTGTGCAACTCCCGGATACCGTAGGAGTGCCTTGGGTGTGCCAAACGTCACAACGTAACTGGGTGACTATAAAGGTACATTATAGGTATCTCCGAAAGTGTCTGTTGGGTTGGCACGAATCGAGACTGGGATTTATCACTCCGTATGACGGAGAGGTATCTCTGGGCCCACTCGGTAATGCATCATCATAATGAGCTCAATGTGACCAAGTGGTTGATCACGAGATCATGCATTACGGCACGAGTAAAGTGACTTGCCGGTAACGAGATTGAACTAGGTATTGGGATACGATGATCGAGTCTCGGGCAAGTAACGTACTGATTGACAAAGGGAATTGTATACGGATTGATTGAATCCTCGACATCGTGCTTCATCCGATGAGATCATCGTGGAGCATGTGGGAGCCAACATGGGTATCCAGATCCCGCTGTTGGTTATTGATCGGAGAGGCGTCTCGGTCATGTCTGCATGTCTCCCGAACCCGTAGGGTCTACACACTTAAGGTTCGGTGACGCTAGGGTTGTAGAGATATTAGCATACGGTAACCTGAAAGTTGTTCGGAGTCCCGGATGAGATCCCGGACGTCACGAGGAGTTCCGGAATGGTCCGGAGGTGAAGATTTATATATAGGAAGTCAAGTTTCGGCCATCGGGAAAGTTTCGGGGGTAATCGGTATTGTACCGGGACCACCAGAAGGGTCCCGGGGGTCCACCGGGTGGGGCCACCTATCCCGAATGGCCCCATGGGCTGAAGTGGGAGGGGAACCAGCCCCTAGTGGGCTAGTGCGCCCCCCTTGGGCCTCCCCCTGCGCCTAGGGTTGGAAACGTTTCGGGGGTAATCGGTATTGTACCGGGACCACCAGAAGGGTCCCGGGGGTCCACCGGGTGGGGCCACCTATCCTGGATGTCCCCATGGGCTGAAGTGGGAGGGTAACCAGCCCCTAGTGGGCTGGTGCGCCCCCCTTGGGCCTCCCCCTGCGCCTAGGGTTGAAAACCCTAGGGGTGGGGGGCGCCACCCTTGCCTTGGGGGGCAAGGCACCCCCTTGGCCGCCGCCCCCCTAGGAGATTGGATCTCCTAGGGCCGGCGCCCCCCTAGGCACCCTATATATAGTGGGGGGAGGGAGGGCAGCTGCACCCAAGCCCCTGGCTTCTCCCTCTCCCTCCCGTGACACTCCTCCGTCTCCCTGCGCTTGGCGAAGCCCTGCCGAGATCACCGTTGCTTCCACCACCACGCCGTCGTGATGCTGGATCTTCATCAACCTCTCCTTCCCCCTTGCTGGATCAAGAAGGAGGAGATGTATTCCCAACCGTACGTGTGTTGAACGCGGAGGTGCCGTCCGTTCGGCACTAGGTCATCGGTGATTTGGATCACGTCGAGTACGACTCCATCAACCCCGTTCTCTTGAACGCTTCCACGCGCGATCTACAAGGGTATGTAGATGCACTCCTCTCTCCCTCGTTGCTAGATGACTCCATAGATTGATCTTGGTGATGCGTAGAAAATTTTAAAATTCTGCTACGTTCCCCAACAGTGGCATCATGAGCTAGGTCTATGCGTAGTTACTATGCATGAGTAGAACACAAAGCAGTTGTGGGCGTCGATATTGTCAATTTGCTTGCCACTACTAGTCTTATCTTGATTCGGCGGCATCGTGGGATGAAGCGGCCTGGACCGACCTTACACGTACGCTTACGTGAGACTGGTTCCACCGACTGACATGCACTAGTTGCATAAGGTGGCTGGCGGGTGTCTGTCTCTCCCACCTTAGTCGGATCGAATTCGATGAACAGGGTCCTTATGAAGGGTAAATAGAAATTGGAAATTCACGTTGGTGGTTTTGGCGTAGGTAAGAAATGTTCTTGCTAGAAACCTATAGCATGCACGTAAGAACTTGCAACAACAATTAGAGGATGTCTAACTTGTTTTTGCAGCAAGTGTTTTGTGATGTGATATGGCCAAAGGATGTGATGAATGATATATGTGATGTATGAGATGATCATGTTCTTGTAATAGGAATCACGACTTGCATGTCGATGAGTATGACAACCGGCAGGAGCCATAGGAGTTGTCTTTATTTATTTATGACCTGCGTGTCAACATAAACATCATGTAATTACTTTACTTTATTGCTAAAGCGTTAGCCATAGTAGTAGAAGTAATAGATGACGAGACAACTTCAAGAAGACACGATGATGGAGATCGTGGTGTCATGCCGGTGACAACGATGATCATGGAGCCCCAAAGATGGAGATCAAAAGGAGCAAATGATATTGGCCATATCATGTCACTATTTGATTGCATGTGATGTTTATCATGTTTTACATCTTATTTGCTTAGAACGACGGCAACATAAATAAGATGATCCCTCGTAATAATTTCAAGAAAGTGTTCCCCCTAACTGTGCACCGTTGCGAAGGTTCGTTGTTTCGAAGCACCATGTGATCGGGTGTGATAGATTCTAACGTTCGAATACAAGGGGTGTAAGCCAGATTTACACACGCAATACACTTAGGTTGACTTGACGAGCCTAGCATGTACAGACATGGCCTTGGAACACGGAAGACCGAAAGGTCGAGCATGAGTCGTATAGAAGATACGATCAACATGAAGATGTTCACCGATGTTGGCTAGTCCGTCTCACGTGATGATCGGACACGGCCTAGTTAACTCGGATCATGTTTCACTTAGATGACTAGAGGGATGTCTATCTGAGTGGGAGTTCATTGAGTAATTTGATTAGATGAACTTAATTATCATGAACTTAGTCTAAAATCTTTACAATATGTCTTGTAGATCAAATGGCCCACGTTGTCCTCAACTTCAACGCATTCCTAGAGAAAACCAAGCTGAAAGACGATGGCAACAACTATACGGACTGGGTCCGGAACCTGAGGATCATCCTCATAGCTGCCAAGAAAGATTATGTCCTAGAAGCACCGCTAGGTGACGCACCTGTTCCAGAGAACCAAGACGTTATGAACGCTTGGCAGTCACGTGCTGATGATTACTCCCTCGTTCAGTGCGGCATGCTTTACAGCTTAGAACCGGGGCTCCAAAAGCGCTTTGAGAGACACGGAGCATATGAGATGTTCGAAGAGCTGAAAATGGTTTTTCAAGCTCATGCCCGGGTCGAGAGATATGAAGTCTCCGACAAGTTCTTCAGCTGTAAGATGGAGGAAAATAGTTCTGTTAGTGAGCACATACTCAAAATGTCTGGGTTGCATAACCGCTTGACTCAGCTGGGAGTTAATCTCCCGGATGACGCGGTCATTGACAGAATCCTTCAGTCGCTTCCACCAAGCTACAAGAGCTTTGTGATGAACTTCAATCTGCAGGGGATGGAAAAGACCATTCCTGAGGTGTATTCAATGCTGAAATCAGCAGAGGTGGAAATCAAAAAGGAACATCAAGTGTTGATGGTGAATAAAACCACTAAGTTCAAGAAAGGCAAGGGTAAGAAGAACTTCAGGAAGGACGGCAAGGGAGTTGCCGCGCCCGGTAAGCAAGCTGCCGGGAAGAAGACAAAGAATGGACCCAAGCCCGAGACTGAGTGTTTTTATTGCAAGGGAAGTGGTCACTGGAAGCGTAACTGCTCCAAATACTTAGCGGACAAGAAGGCCGGCAACATTAAAGGTATATGTGATATACATGTAATTGATGTGTACCTTACCGGTACTCATAGTAGCTCCTGGGTATTTGATACCGGTGCAGTTGCTCACATTTGTAACTCAAAGCAGGAGCTGCGGAATAAGCGGAGACTGGCGAAGGACGAGGTGACGATGCGCGTCGGGAATGGTTCCAAGGTCGATGTGATCGCCGTCGGCACGCTGCCTCTACATTTACCTACGGGATTAATTTTAAACCTCAATAATTGTTATTTAGTGCCAGCTTTGAGCATGAACATTGTATCAGGATCTCGTTTAATTCGAGATGGATACTCATTTAAATCCGAGAATAATGGTTGTTCTATTTATATGAGAGATATGTTTCATGGTCATGCTCCGATGGTGAATGGTTTATTCTTAATGAATCTCGAGCGTAATGCTACACATATTCATAGTGTGAATACCAAAAGATGTAAGGTTGATAATGATAGTCCCACATACTTGTGGCACTGTCGCCTTGGTCACATAGGTGTCAAACGCATGAAGAAGCTCCATGCAGATGGACTTTTAGAACCTCTTGATTACGAATCATTTGACACGTGCGAACCATGCCTCATGGGTAAAATGACCAAGACTCCGTTCTCAGGAACAATGGAGCGAGCAACCAACTTATTAGAAATCATACATACTGATGTGTGCGGTCAAATGAGTGTTGAGGCTCGCGGTGGCTATCGTTATGTTCTCACCCTCACTGATGACTTGAGTAGATATGGGTATGTCTACTTAATGAAACACAAGTCGGAGACCTTTGAAAAGTTCAAGGAATTTCAGAGTGAGGTTGAGAATCAACGTGACAAGAAAATCAAGTTCTTGCGATCAGATCGTGGGGGAGAATACTTGAGTCACGAATTTGGCACACACTTAAGAAAATGTGGAATAGTTTCATAACTCATGCCGCCTGGAACACCTCAGCGTAATTGTGTGTCCGAACGTCGTAATCGCACTCTATTGGATATGGTGCGATCTATGATGTCTCTTACCAATTTACCGCTGTCATTTTGGGGCTATGCTTTAGAGACTACCGCATTCACTTTAAATAGGGCTCCGTCGAAATACGTTGAGACGACACCGTATGAATTATGGTTTGGGAAGAAACCTAAGCTGTCGTTTCTAAAAGTTTGGGGATGCGATGCTTATGTCAAGAAACTTCAACCTGAAAAGCTCGAACCCAAGTCGGAAAGATGCGTCTTCATAGGATACCCTAAAGAAACGGTTGGGTATACCTTCTACCTCAGATCCGAAGGCAAGATCTTTGTTGCCAAGAATGGGTCCTTTCTAGAGAAAGAGTTTCTCTCGAAAGAAATAAGTGGGAGGAAAGCAGAACTTGATGAAGTATTACCTCTTGAACCGGTAAGTGGCGCAGCTCAAGAAAATGTTCCTGAGGTGCCTGCACCAACTAGAGAGGAAGCTAATGATGATGATCATGAAACTTCAGATCAAGTTGCTACTGAACTTTGTAGGTCCACGAGGACATGTTCCGCACCAGAGTGGTACGGCAACCCTGTCTTGGAAATCATGTTGTTAGACAACGGTGAACCTTTGAACTATGAAGAAGCGATGGCGGGCCCAGATTCCGACAAATGGCTAGAAGCCATGAAATCCGAGATAGGATCCATGTATGAAAAGAAGTGTGGACTTTGACTGACTTGCCCGATGATCGGCGAGCCATAGAAAATAAATGGATCTTTAAGAAGAAGACATACGCGGATGGTATTGTGACCATCTATAAAGTTCAGCTTGTCGCTAAGGGTTATCGACAAGTTCAAGGGGTTGACTACGATGAGACTTTCTCACCCGTAGCGAAGCTAAAGTCCGTCCGAATCATGTTAGCAATTGCCGCATTCTATGATTATGAGATATGGCAAATGGATGTCAAAACGGCATTCCTTAATGGTTTCCTTAAGGAAGAATTGTATATGATGCAGCCGGAAGGTTTTGTCGATCCTAAGAATGCTGACAAGGTGTGCAAGCTCCAACGCTCAATTTATGGGCTGGTGCAAGCATCTCGGAGTTGGAAAATTCGTTTTGATGAGATGATCAAAGCGTTTGGGTTTACGCAGACTTATGGAGAAGCCTGCATTTACAAGAAAGTGAGTGGGAGCTCTGTAGCATTTCTCATATTGTATGTGGATGACATACTGTTGATGGGAAATGATATAGAATTCTTGGAAAGCATAAAGGCCTACTTGAACAAGTGTTTTTCAATGAAGGACCTTGGAGAAGCTGCTTATATATTAGGCATCAAGATCTATAGAGATAGATCGAGACGCCTCATTGGTCTTTCACAGAGTACGTACCTTGACAAGATATTGAAGAAGTTCAAAATGGATCAGTCAAAGAAGAGGTTCTTGCCTGTATTGCAAGGTATGAGATTGAGCACGGCTCAATGCCCGACCACGGCAGAAGATAGAGAAAAGATGAGTGTCGTCCCCTATGCCTCGGCCATAGGGTCTATCATGTATGCTATGCTGTGTACCAGACCTGATGTAAACCTTGCCGTAAGTTTGGTAGGAAGGTACCAAAGTAATCCCGGCATGGAACACTGGACAGCGGTCAAGAATATCCTGAAGTACCTAAAAAGGACTAAGGACATGTTTCTCGTGTATGGAGGTGACGAAGAGCTCGTCGTAAAGGGTTACGTCGATGCTAGCTTCGACACAGATCTGGATGACTCTAAGTCACAAACCGGATACGTGTATATTTTGAATGGTGGGGCAGTAAGCTGGTGCAGTTGCAAGCAGAGTGTTGTGGCGGGATCTACATGTGAAGCAGAGTACATGTCAGCCTCGGAGGCAGCACAAGAAGCAGTCTGGGTGAAGGAGTTCATTACCGACCTAGGAGTCATACCCAATGCGTCGGGCCTGATGACTCTCTTCTGTGACAACACTGGAGCTATTGCCCTTGCCAAGGAGCCCAGGTTTCACAGGAAGACCAGGCATATCAAGCGTCGCTTCAACTCCATTCATGAAAGTGTTCAAAATGGAGACATAGAGATTTGTAAAGTACATACGGACCTGAATTTGGCAGATCCGTTGACTAAACCTCTCCCTAGAGCAAAACATGATCAACACCAGAACTGCATGGGTGTTTGATTCATCACAATGTAACTAGAATATTGACTCTAGTGCAAGTGGGAGACTGTTGGAAATATGCCCTAGAGGCAATAATAAAATGGTTATTATTATATTTCTTTGTTCATGATAATTGTCTATTGTTCATGCTATAATTGTGTTATCCGGAAATCGTAATACATGCGTGAATACATAGACCACAACACGTCCCTAGTGAGCCTATAGTTGACTAGCTCGTTGATCAATGGATAGTCATGGTTTCCTGACTATGGACATTGGATGTCATTGATAACGGGATCACATCATTAGGAGAATGATGTGATGGACAAGACCCAATCCTAAGCTTAGCTCAAAGATCGTGTAGTTCATTTGCTGTAGCTTTTCTGAATGCCAAGTATCATTTCCTTAGACCATGAGATTGTGCAACTCCCGGATACCGTAGGAGTTCCTTGGGTGTGCCAAACGTCACAACGTAACTGGGTGACTATAAAGGTACATTACAGGTATATCCGAAAGTGTCTGTTGGGTTGGCACGAATCAAGACTGGGATTTGTCACTCCGTATGACGGAGAGGTATCTCTGGGCCCACTCGGTAATGCATCATCATAATGAGCTCAATGTGACCAAGTGGTTGATCACGGGATCATGCATTACGGCACGAGTAAAGTGACTTGCCGGTAATGAGATTGAACTAGGTATTGGGATACCGACGATCGAGTCTCGGGCAAGTAACGCACCGATTGACAAAGGGAATTGTATACGGATTGATTGAATCCTCGACATTGTGGTTCATCCGATGAGATCATCGTGGAGCATGTGGGAGCCAACATGGGTATCCAGATCCCGCTGTTGGTTATTGACCGGAGAGGCGTCTCGGTCATGTCTGCATGTCTCCCGAACCCGTAGGGTCTACACACTTAAGGTTCGGTGACGCTAGGGTTGTAGAGATATTAGCATACGGTAACCCGAAAGTTGTTCAGAGTCTTCGATGAGATCCCGGACGTCACGAGGAGTTCCGGAATGGTCCGGAGGTGAAGATTTATATATAGGAAGTCAAGTTTCGGCCATCGGGAAAGTTTCAGGGGTAATCGGTATTGTACCGGGACCACCGGAAGGGTCCCGGGGGTCCACCGGGTGGGGCCACCTATCTCGGAGGGCCCCATGGGCTGAAGTGGGAGGGGAACCATCCCCTAGTGGGCTTGTGCGCCCCCCTTGGGCCTCCCCCTGCGCCTAGGGTTAAAAACCCTAGGGATGGGGGGCGCCACCCTTGCCTTTGGGGGGCAAGGCACCCCCTTGGCCGCCGCCCCCCTAGGAGATTGGATCTCCTAGGGCCGGCGCCCCCCTAGGCACCCTATATATAGTGGGGGGAGGGAGGGCAGCCACACCCAAGCCCCTGGCCTCTCCCTCTCCCTCCCGTGACACTCCTCCGTCTCCCTGCGCTTAGCGAAGCCCTGCCGAGATCACCGTTGCTTCCACCACCACGCCATCGTGCTGCTGGATCTTCATCAATCTCTCCTTCCCCCTTGCTGGATCAAGAAGGAGGAGACGTCTTCCCAACCGTACGTGTGTTGAACGCGGAGGTGCCGTCCGTTCGGCACTAGGTCATCGGTGATTTGGATCACGTCGAGTACGACTCCATCAACCCCGTTCTCTTGAACGCTTCCGCGCGTGATCTACAAGGGTATGTAGATGCACTCCTCTCTCCCTCGTGTCTAGATGACTCCATAGATTGATCTTGGTGATGCGTAGAAAATTTGAAAATTCTGCTACGTTCCCCAACAGTTCAGATGTGAAATCATGGCACTCGGGCCCTAATGACAAGCATTAAGCATAGCAAAGTCATAGCAACATCAATCTCAGAACATAGTGGATACTAGGGATCAAACCCTAACAAAACTAACTCGATTACATGATAAATCTCATCCAACCCATCACCGTCCAACAAGCCTACGATGGAATTACTAACGCACGGCGGCGAGCATCATGAAATTGGTGATGGAGGATGGTTGGTGATGACGATGGCGACGGATTCCCCTCTCTGGAGCCCCGAACGGACTCCAGATCAGCCCTACCAAAAGGTTTTAGGGCTTGGCGGTGGCTCCGTATTGTAAAACGTGATGAATCCTTCTCTCTGATTTTTTTCTCCCCAAAAGTGAATATATAGAGTTGGAGTTGAGGTCGGAGGAGCTCTAGGGGGCCCATGAGGTAGGGGGCGCGCCCCCACCCTCGTGGCTAGGGTGTGGGGCCCCTGGCCTTGATCTTTTGCCAGTATTTTTTATTATTTCCAAAAATACGCTCCGTGGAGTTTCATGTCATTCCGAGAACTTTTGTTTCTGCACATAAATAACACCATGGCAATTCTGCTGAAAACAACGTTAGTTCCATTCAAATCATGCAATTTAGAGTCCAAAACAAGGGCAAAAGTATTTGGAAAAGTAGATACGACGGAGACGTATCAACTCCCCCAAGCTTAAACCTTTGCTTGTCCTCAAGCAATTCAGTTGACAAACTGAAAGTGATAAAGAAAAACTTTTACAAACTCTATTTGCTCTTCTTGTTGTAAATATGTAAAGCCAACATTCAAGTTTTCAGCAAAGATTATAGACTAACCATATTCACAATAATGCATAGGTCTCATGTTTACTCATATGAATGGCATAATCAACTAGCGAGCAATACTAATAAATCTCGGATGACAACACTTTCTCGAAACAAACATAATATGATATAACAAGATGGTATCTTGCTAGCCCTTTCTGAGATCGCAAAACATAAATGCAGAGCACCTTTAAAGATCAAGGACTGACTAGACATTGTAATTCATGGTAAAAGAGATCTGGTCAAGTCATACTCAATGTAAACTAATAGTAGTTAATGCAAATAACAGTGGTGCTCTCCAACTGGTGCTTTTTAATAAGAGGATGATGACTCAACATAAAAGTAAATAGATAGGCCCTTCGCAGAGGGCAGCATAGATTCGTAGAGGTGCCAGAGCTCGATTTTGAAATAGAGGTGAATAATATTTTGAGCGGTATACTTTCATTGTCAACATAACAACCAAGAGATGGCGATATCTTCTATGCTACATACATTATAGGCGGTTCCCAAACAGAATGGTAAAGTTTATACTCCCCCTCCACCAACAAGCATCAATCCATGGCTTGCTCGAAACAACGAGTGCCTCCAACTAACAACAGTCCCGGGGGAGTTTTGTTTGCAATTATTTTGATTTGATTTGCATAAAGCATGGGACTGGGCATCCCGATGACCAGCCATTTTCTCGTGTGTGAGGAGCGGAGTCCACTCCTCTTGAGAATAACCCGCCTAACATGGAAGATACGGACAGCCCTAGTTGATACATGAGCTATTCGAGCATACAAAACAGGATATTTATTTGAAGGTTTAGAGTTTGGCACATACAAATTTACTTGGAACGACAGGTAGATACCGTATATAGGTATGTATGGTGGACTCATATGGAATAACTTTGGGGTTTATGGGATTGGATGCACACGCAGTATTCCCGCTTAGTACGGGTGAAGGCTAGAAAAATACAGGGAAGCGACCAGCTAGAGAGCGACAACAGTCATGAACATGCATTAAAATTTATCAGCACCGAATGCAAGCATGAGTAGGATATAATGCACCATGAACATAAATATCGTAGAGGCTATGTTGATTTTGTTTCAAATACATGCGTGAACATGTGCCAAGTCAAGCCACTCGAATCATGCAAAAGAGGATACCACCCTATCATACCACATCACAACCCTTTTAATAGCATGTTGGCATGATACGTCTCCAACGTATCTACTTTTCCAAACACTTTTGCCCTTGTTTTGGACTCTAACTTGCATGATTTGAATGGAACTAACCCGGACTAATGTTGTTTTCAGCAGAATTACCATGGTGTTATTTATGTGCAGGAGCAAACGTTCTCGGAAAGACCTGAAACTTCACAGAGCCACTTTTCAGAAAATAAGAAAAATACCTACAAAAGATGAAGGCCAGGGGCCCACCACCTCTCCACGAGGGTGGGGGGCGCGCCCCCTACCTCGTGGCCCCTATTGCCTCTCCGACTCCAACTCCAACTCCATATATTGAGTTTCGGGGAGAAAAAATCCAGAGAGAAGAATTCATCGCGTTTTACGATATGGAGCCGCCGCCAAGCCCTAAAACCTCCCGGGAGGGCTGATCTGGAGTCTGTTTGGGGCTCTGGAGAGGGGAATCCATCGCCATCGTCATCATCAACCATCCTCCATCACCAATTTCATGATGCTCACCGCCGTGCGTGAGTAATTCCATCGTAGGCTTGCTGGACGGTGATGGGTTGGATGGGATCTATTGAAGGAAATATGCCCTAGAGGCAATAATAAAGTTATTATTTATTTCCTTATTTCATGACGAATGTTTATTATTCATGCTAGAATTGTATTAATCGGAAACATAATACATGTGTGAATACATAGACAACCAGAGTGTCACTAGTATGCCTCTACTTGACTAGCTCGTTAATCAAAGATGGTTATGTTTCCTAACCATGAACAAAGTGTTGTTATTTGATTAACGAGGTCACATCATTAGTTGAATGATCTGATTGACATGACCCATTCCATTAGCTTAGCACCCGATCGTTTAGTATGTTGCCATTGCTTTCTTCATGACTTATACATGTTCCTATGACTATGAGATTATGCAACTCCCGTTTGCCGGAGGAACACTTTGGGTGCTACCAAACGTCACAATGTAACTGGGTGATTATAAAGGAGCATTACAGGTGTCTCCAAAGGGAGATGTTGGGTTGGCGTATTTCGAGATTAGGATTTGTCACTCCGATTGTCGGAGAGGTATCTCTGGGCCCTCTCGGTAATGCACATCACATAAGTCTTGCAAGCATTACAACTAATATGTTAGTTGTGAGATGATGTATTACGGAACGAGTAAAGAGACTTGCCGGTAACGAGATTGAACTAGGTATTGGATACCGACGATCGAATCTCGGGCAAGTAACATACCGATGACAAAGGGAACAACGTATGTTGTTATGCGGTCTGACCGATAAAGATCTTCGTAGAATATGTAGGAGCCAATATGGGCATCCAGGTCCCGCTATTGGTTATTGACCGGAGACGTGTCTCGGTCATGTCTACATTGTTCTCGAACCCGTAGGGTCCGCACGCTTAAGGTTACGATGACAGTTATATTATGAGTTTATGCATTTTGATGTACCGAAGGTTGTTCGGAGTCCCGGATATGATCACGGACATGACGAGGAGTCTCGAAATGGTCGAGAAGTAAAGATTGATATATTGGAAGCCTATGTTTGGATATCGGAAGTGTTCCGGGTGAAATCGGGATTTTACCGGAGTACCGGGAAGGTTACCGGAATCCCCCCGGAGCTAAATGGGCCATGATGGGCCTTAGTGGAAAAGAGAAGAGGCAGCCCTACATGGGCTGCGCGCCTCCCCCTTCCCCTAGTCCTATTAGGACTAGGAGAGGTGGCCGGCCCCCTCTCTCTCTTTTCCCCCTCCGCGAATCCTATTCCAACTAGGATTGGGGGGGATCCTACTCCCAGAGGGAGTAGGACTCTCCTGGCGCGCCCTATGTGGCCGGCCAGCCTCCCCCCTTTGGTCCTTTATATACTGAGGCAGAGGCACCCCAGAAACACACAAGTTGATCCACGTGATCTATTCCTTAGCCGTGTGCGGTGCCCCCAGCCACCATATTCCTTGATAATACTGTAGCGGAGTTTAGGCGAAGCCCTGCTGCTGTAGTGCATCAAGATCGTCACCACGCCATCGTGCTGACGAAACTCTTCCCCGACACTTTGCTGGATCGGAGTTCGGGGATCGTCATCGAGCTGAACGTGTGCTCGAACTCGGAGGTGCCGTGGTTTCGGTGCTTGATCGGTTGGATCGTGAAGACGTACGACTACTTCCTCTACGTTGTGTCAACGCTTCCGCAGTCGGTCTGCGTGGGTACGTAGACAGCACTCTCCCCTCTCGTTGCTATGCATCACCATGATCTTGCGTGTGCGTAGGAAATTTTTTTTAAATTACTACGAAACCCAACAGTGGTATCAGAGCCTAGGTTATTTATGTTGATGTTATATGCACGAGTAGAACACAAGTGAGTTGTGGGCGATATAAGTCATACTGCCTACCAGCATGTCATACTTTGGTTCGGCGGCATTGTTGGACGAGACGACCCGGACCAACATTACGCGTACGCTTACGCGAGACCGGTTCCCCCAACGTGCTTTGCACATAGGTGGCTTGCGGGCGACTGTCTCTCCAACTTTAGTTGAACCAAGTATGGCTACGCCCGGTCCTTGCGAAGGTTAAAACGGAGTCTATTTGACAAACTATCGTTGTGGTTTTGATGCGTAGGTGAGATTGGTTCTTGCTTAAGCCCGTAGCAGCCACGTAAAACTTGCAACAACAAAGTAGAGGACGTCTAACTTGTTTTTGCAGGGCATGTTGTGATGTGATATGGTCAAGACATGATGCTGAATTTTATTGTATGAGATGATCATGTTTTGTAACCGAGTTATCGGCAACTGGCAGGAGCCATATGGTTGTCGCTTTATTGTATGCAATGCAATCGCGATGTAATGCTTTAATTTATTACTAAGCGGTAGTGATAGTCGTAGAAGCATAAACTTGGCGAGACGACAACGATGCTACGATGGAGATCAAGGTGTCACGCCGGTGACGATGGTGATCACGACGGTGCTTCGGAGATGGAGATCACAAGCACAAGATGATGATGGCCATATCATATCACTTATATTGATTGCATGTGATGTTTATCCTTTTATGCATATTATCTTGCTTTGATTGATGGTAGCATTATAAGATGATCTCTCACTAAATTATCAAGAAGTGTTCTCCCTGAGTATGCACCGTTGCCAAAGTTCATCGTGCCCAGACACCACGTGATGATCGGGTGTGATAAGCTCTACGTCCATCTACAACGGGTGCAAGCCAGTTTTGCACACGCAGAATACTCAGGTTAAACTTGACGAGCCTAGCATATGCAGATATGGCCTCGGAACACGGAGACCGAAAGGTCGAGCGTGAATCATATAGTAGATATGATCAACATAACGATGTTCACCATTGAAAACTACTCCATCTCACGTGATGATCGGTTATGGTTTAGTTGATTTGGATCACGTGATCACTTAGAGGATTAGAGGGATGTCTATCTAAGTGGGAGTTCTTTAAGTAATATGATTAATTGAACTTAAATTTATCATGAACTTAGTCCTGGTAGTATTAGCATATCTATGTTGTAGATCAATAGCTCGCGTTGTTGCTTTCATATGTTTATTTTGATATGTTCCTAGAGAAAATTGTGTTGAAAGATGTTAGTAGCAATGATGCGGATTGGATCCATGATCTAAGGTTTATCCTCATTGCTGCACAGAAGAATTATGTCCTTGATGCACCGCTAGGTGACAGACCTATTGCAGGAGCAGATACAGACGTTATGAACGTTTGGCTAGCTCAATATGATGACTACTTGATAGTTTAAGTGCACCATGCTTAACGGCTTAGAATCGGGACTTTCAAAGACGTTTTGAACGTCATGGACCATATGAGATGTTCCAGGAGTTGAAGTTAATATTTCAAGCAAATACCCGAGTTGAGAGATATGAAGTCTCCAACAGGTTCTATAGCTAAAAGATGGAGGAGAATCGCTCAACTAGTGAGCATGTGCCAGATTGTCTGGGTACTACAATCGCTTGAATCAAGTGGGAGTTAATCTTCCAGATAAGATAGTGATTGACAGAATTCTCTAGTCACCATCACCAAGTTAGTAGAACTTCGTGATGAACTATAATATGCAAGGGATAACAGAAACAACTCCCAAGCTCTTCGTGATGCTGAAATCAACGAAGGTAGAAATCAAGGAAAACATCAAGTATTGATGGTTGACAAGATCACTAGTTTCAAGAAAAGGGCATAGGGAAGAAGGAGAACTTCAAGAAGAACGGCAAGAAAGTTGCTGCTCAAGTGAAGAAGCCCAAGTCTGGTCCTAAGCCTGAGACTAAGTGCTTCTACTGCAAAGGGACTGGTCACTGGAAGAGGAACTACCCCAAGTGATTGGCGGATAATAAGGATGGCAAAGTGAACATAAGTATATTTGATATACATGTTATTGATGTGTGCTTTACTAGTGTTTATTGCAAACCCTCAGTATTTGATACTAGTTCAGTTGCTAAGATTAGTAACTCGAAACGGGAGGTGCAGAATAAACAGAGACTAGTTAAGGGTGAAGTGACGATGTGTGTTGGAAGTGGTTCCAAGATTGATATGATCATCATCGCACACTCCCTATAATTTCGAGATTAGTGTTGAACCTAAATAAGTGTTATTTGGTGTTTGCGTTGAGCATGAATATGATTTGATCATGTTTATTGTAATACGGTTTTTCATTTAAAGAGAATAAATTGTTGTTCTGTTTATATGAATAAAACCTTATATGGTTACACACCCAATGAAAATAGTTCGTTGGATCTCGATCGTAGTGATACACATAATCATAATATTGAAACCAAAATATGCAAAGTTAATAATGATAGTGCAACTTATTTGTAGCACTGCCGTTTAGGTCATATTGGTGTAAAGCGCATGAAGAAACTCCATGCTGATGGGCTTTTGGAATCACTTGATTATGAATCAGTTGATGCTTGCGAACCATGTCTCATGGGCAAGATGACTAAGACTCTGTTCTTCGGAACAATGGAGCGAGCAACAAGATTTGTTGGATATCATACATACTGATGTATGTGGTCCGATGAATATTGAGGCTCGCGACAAGTATCATTATTTTCTGATCTTCACAGATGATTTGAGCAGATATGAGTATATCTACTTGATGAAACATAAGTCTGAAACATTTGAAGAGTTCAAAGAATTTCAGAGTGAAGTGAAAAATCATCGTAACAAGAAAATAAAGTTTCTACGATCTGATCGTAGAGAAGAGTATTTGAGTTACGAGTTTGGCCTTCAGTTAAAAACAATGTGAAATAGTTTCACTACTCATGCCACCTGGAACACCACAATGTAATGGTGTGTCCGAACGTCATAACTGTACTTTATTGGATATAGTGCAATCTATGATGTATCTTACCGATCTACCACTATCATTTTGGGGTTATGCATTAGAGACAGCTGCATTCACGTTAAATAGGGCACCATCAAAATCCGTTGAGACGACGCCTTATGAACTGTGGTTTGGCAAGAAACCAAAGTTGTCGTTTCTTAAAGTTTGGGGTTGTGATGCTTATGTGAAAAAGTTTCAACCTGATAAGCTCAAACCCAAATCGGAGAAATGTGTCTTCATAGGATATCCAAGGGAAACTATTGGATAAACCTTCTATCACAGATCCGAAGGCAAGACTTTTGTTGCTAAATTCGGAAACTTTCTAGAGAAGGAGTTTCTCTCGAAAGAAGTGAGTGGGAGGAAAGTAGAACTTGACGAGGTAACTGTACCTGCTCCCTTACTGGAAAGTAGTACATCACAGAAAACTGTTCCAGTGACACCTACACCAGTTAGTGAGGAAGCTAATGATAATGATCATGAAACTTCAGACCAAGATACTACTGAACCTCGTAGATCAACCAGAGTAAGATCCGCGCCAGAGTGGTACGGTAATCCTGTTCTGGAAGTCATGCTACTAGATCATGATGAACCTACGAACTATGAAGAAGCGATGGTGAGCCCAGATTCCGCAAAATGGCTTGAAGCCATGAAATCTGAGATGGGATCCATGTATGAGAACAAAGTATGGACTTTGGTTGACTTGCCCGATGATCGGCAAGCAATTGAGAATAAATGGATCTTTAAGAAGAAGACTGACGCTGATGGTAATGTTACTGTCTACAAAGCTCGACTTGTCGCGAAAGGTTTTCGGCAAGTTCAAGGGATTGACTACGATGAGACCTTCTCACCCGTAGCGATGCTTAAGTCCGTCCGAATCATGTTAGCAATTGCCACATTTTATGAAATCTGGCAAATGGATAAACAAAACTGCATTCCTTAATGGATTTATTAAAGAAGAGTTGTATATGATGCAACCAGAAGGTTTTGTCAATCCTAAAGGTGCTAACAAAAATATGCAAGCTCCAGCGATCCATCTATGGACTGGTGCAAGCATCTCGGAGATGGAATATACGCTTTGATAAGTTGATCAAAGCATATAGTTTTATACAGACTTGCAATGAAGACTATATTTACAAGAAAGTGAGTGGGAGCACTACAGCATTTCTGATAAGTATATGTGAATGACATATTATTGATCGGAAATAATGTAGAATTATTCTGTAAAGCATAAAGGAGTGTTTGAAAGGAGTTTTTCAAAAGATAGACTTCGGTGAAGCTGCTTACATATTAAGCTTCAAGATCTATAGAGATAGATCAAGACGCTTGATAAGTTTTTTCAATGAGTACATACCTTGACAAGATTTTGAAGTAGTTCATGAATGGAGAAGTCAAAGAAAAAGTTCTTGCCTGTATTACAAGGTGTGAAGTTGAGTAAGACTCAAAGCTCGACCACGGCAGAAGATAGAAAGAGAATGAAAGTCATTCCCTATGCCTCAGTCATAGGTTCTATAAAGTATGCCATGCTGTGTACCAGATCTATTGTATACCCTGCACTGATTTGGCAAGGGAGTACAATAGTGATCTAGGAGTAGATCACTGGACAACGGTTAAGATTATCCTTAGTAGAATAAGGAAATATTTCTCGATTATGGAGGTGACAAAAGGTTCGCCGTAAACGGTTACGTCGATGCAAGTTTTTGACACTGATCCAGACGATTCTAAGTCTCAATCTGGATACATATTGAAAGTGGGAGCAATTAGCTAGAGTAGCTCCATGCAGAGCATTGTAGACATAGAATTTTGCAAAATCCATACGGATCTGAATTTGGCAGGCCCGTTGACTAAGATTCTCTCACAAGCAAAACATGATCACACCTTAGTACTCTTTGGGTGTTAATCACATAGCGATGTGAACTAGATTACCGAATCTAGTAAACCCTTTGGGTGTTGGTCACATGACGATGTGAACTATGGGTGTTAATCACATGATAATGTGAACTATCGATGTTAATCACATGGTGATGTGATCTAGATTATTGACTCTAGTGCAAGTGGGAGACTGAAGGAAATATGCCCTAGAGGCAATAATAAAGTTATTATTTATTTCCTTATTTCATGATGAATGTTTATTATTCATGCTAGAATTGTATTAACCGGAAACATAATACATGTGTGAATACATAGACAACCAGAGTGTCACTAGTATGCCTCTACTTGACTAGCTCGTTAATCAAAGATGGTTATGTTTCCTAACCATGAACAAAGTGTTGTTATTTGATTAACGAGGTCACATCATTAGTTGAATGATCTGATTGACATGACCCATTCCATTAGCTTAGCACCCGTTCGTTTAGTATGTTGCTATTGCTTTCTTCATGACTTATACATGTTCCTATGACTATGAGATTATGCAACTCCCGTTTGCCGGAGGAACACTTTGGGTGCTACCAAACGTCAGAACGTAACTGGGTGATTATAAAGGAGCATTACAGGTGTCTCCAAAGGGAGATGTTGGGTTGGCGTATTTCGAGATTAGGATTTGTCACTCCGATTGTCGGAGAGGTATCTCTGGGCCCTCTCGGTAATGCACATCACATAAGCCTTGCAAGCATTACAACTAATATGTTAGTTGTGAGATGATGTATTACGGAACGATTAAAGAGACTTGCCGGTAACGAGATTGAACTAGGTATTGGATACCGACGATCGAATCTCGGGCAAGTAACATACCGATGACAAAGGGAACAACGTATGTTGTTATGCGGTCTGACCGATAAAGATCTTCGTAGAATATGTAGGAGCCAATATGGGCATCCAGGTCCCGCTATTGGTTATTGACCGGAGACGTGTCTCGGTCATGTCTACATTGTTCTCGAACCCGTAGGGTCCGCACGCTTAAGGTTACGATGACAGTTATATTATGAGTTTATGCATTTTGATGTACCGAAGGTTGTTCGGAGTCCCGGATATGATCACGGACATGACGAGGAGTCTCGAAATGGTCGAGAAGGTAAAGATTGATATATTGAAAGCCTATGTTTGGACATCGGAAGTGTTCCGGGTGAAATCGGGATTTTACCGGAGTACCGGGAAGGTTACCGGAACCCCCCGGGAGCTAAATGGGCCATGATGGGCCTTAGTGGAAAAGAGAAGAGGCAGCCCTACATGGGCTGCGCGCCTCCCCCTTCCCCTAGTCCTATTAGGACTAGGAGAGGTGGCCGGCCCCCTCTCTCTCTTTTCCCCCTCCGCGAATCCTATTCCAACTAGGAATTGGGGGGGAATCCTACTCCCAGAGGAGTAGGACTCTCCTGGCGCCACCCTATGTGGCCGGCCAGCCTCCCCCCTTTGGTCCTTTATATACTGAGGCAGAGGCACCCAGAAACACACAAGTTGATCCACGTGATCTATTCCTTAGCCGTGTGCGGTGCCCCCAGCCACCATATTCCTCGATAATACTGTAGCGGAGTTTAGGCGAAGCCCTGCTGCTGTAGTGCATCAAGATCGTCACCACACCGTCGTGCTGACGGAACTCTTCCCCGACACTTTGCTGGATCAGAGTCCGGGGATCGTCATCGAGCTGAACGTGTGCTCGAACTCGGAGGTGCCGTGGTTTGGTGCTTGATCGGTTGGATCGTGAAGACGTACGACTACTTCCTCTACGTTGTGTCAACGCTTCCGCAGTCGGTCTGTGTGGGTACGTAGACAGCACTCTCCCCCTCTCGTTGCTATGCATCACATGATCTTGCGTGTGCGTAGGAAATTTTTTGAAATTACTACGAAACCCAACATCATCTATCATATAATCGAGTTAGTTTTGTTAGGGTTTGATCCCTAGTGTCCACTATGTTCTGAGATTGATGTTGCTATGACTTTGCTATGCTTAATGCTTGTCACTAGGGCCCAAGTGCCATGATTTCAGATCTGAACCTATTATGTTTTCATGAATATATGTGAGTTCTTGATCCTATCTTGCAAGTCTATAGTCACCTACTATGTGTTATGATCCGGCAACCCCGAAGTGACAATAACCGGGACCACTCCCGGTGATGACCGTAGTTTGAGGAGTTCATGTATTCACTATGTGTTAATGATTTGGTCCGGTACTCTATTAGAAGGAGGCCTTAATATCCCTTAGTTTCCACTAGGACCCCGCTGCCACGGGAGGGTAGGACAAAAGATGTCATGCAAGTTCTTTCCATAAGCACGTATGACTATATTCGGAATACATGCCTACATTATATTGATGAATTGGAGCTAGTTCTGTGTCACCCTAGGTTATGACTGTTACATGATGAACCACATCCGGCATAATTCTCTATCACCGATCCAATGCCTACGAGCTTTCCATATATTGTTCTTCGCTTATTTACTTTCCCGTTGCTATTACTATCATCACTACAAAATACCAAAAACATTACTTTTACTACTGTTACCTTTTGCTACCGTTATCACTACTATCATATTACTTTGCTACTAAACACTTTGCTACAGATATTAAGGTTCCAGGTGTGGTTGAATTGACAACTCAGTTGCTAATACTTGAGAGTATTCTTTGGCTCCCCTTGTGTCGAATCAATAAATTTGGGTTGAATACTTTACCCTCGAAAACTGTTGCGATCCCCTATACTTGCGGGTTATCATGGCACGCAAGGTAAACCATTATAAGCTCCTAGCTAATTAAGCATGGCACAAGAAACTATGATCTCTAGTTGTCATTGCAAACATGTTTATTCATAATAGGATGAATCAGGAATGATGAACTAATCATATTTACAAAAACAGGAGAGGTAGAGTTCATACCAGCTTCTCCCATCTCAACCAGTCCATCATATATCGTCATAATTTCCTTTCACTTGCACGACCGAACGATGTGGATAATAATAATAGTGCACGTGCATTGGACTAAGCTGGAATCTGCAAGCATCCAATAAACAGGAGAAGACAAGGCAATATGGGCTCTTTTGTCAGATCAACAATAATGCATATAAGAGCCACTTCAACAATTTAATTATGGTCTTCTCCTATCGACCCCCAAAGAAAAGAAAAGAAATAAAACTATTTACACGGGAAAGCTCCCAACAAGCAAAAGAAGAATAGGAAATCTTTTTGGGTTTTCTTTTTAATTACTACTTCAAGCATGGAAATTAAAACTAGCTAAAAGCTACAACTAATTTTTTGGTTTTTCTTAAGGTTTATTAAACACACAAGAAGAAAGTATAAAAAGAGAAAATAAACTAGCATGGATGATACAATGAAAAAGTATGAGCACCGACATCTATCAATGAGTGTGTGAACATGAATGTAATGTTGGTGGGAAATACGTACTCCCCCAAGCTTAGGCTTTTGGCCTAAGTTGGTCTATGGCCACGGTTGGCTTGGCGGATATCCATAGTAATAGTTGGGGTCGTACTGCGAAGAAGAAGTCTCTGATTGCCACTGGTTGGCAATCATCTCCGGATCCCACTGGTAATTAGGCTGTCGTGGAGGATCAACTTGTGGTTCCGACTCTGGCTCTGTGGCTGATGTAGGGTTCCGGTAGGCGTGAATAGCCTCCAACGGAACAAGGTACTTGCCTGCAGATAAATCAAACAAGGAAGGAGCAGGCAGGGTAATAGTCTCAGGATGATGTTTATCAAAGAACAATTTGTATTTGAGCTAATTTCCCCTATTCTTAACAATAAAATCGTGTGCTACCATACTCTTATAATCTAAATAAACAGGAGGCGGTAATTTTTCTTCCTTCTCATAATGCCTAATAGGTATGTTAAAATGTGCAGGTAGGCGCGAGGCGAAGATGCCTCCAAAGACAGGGCCCTTAGTACAGTTAAGATTTAACCGCTTTGCAATAATAGCACCCATGCTGAATGTATCATCACGAAATAAGGCATGTCACAAAATAACAATATCAGGGGCACTCAGGTTTCCACAGTTTCCGCGCCCAATTAAGCATCTACTAGCAAATATAGCAAAGTAACGTAGAACAGGAAAGTGTATGCTAGTAGTTCGTGCATCGGAAACCTTCCTCGTTTCCCCTACCGTGATGGTATCAATAAACCCATCCACATCGCCGCGATGTGGTTCCTCTATGATGCCCTCGAAAGGGATCAAACAAACCCGACAAAAATCACGAAGTGACATCTCCTTATGCTCATCATATAAATAAAACTCCACCGTAGGTGGTGAGCTCCTAGCATGGAAATGAAAGTTTTGCACAAAAATATTGGTGAGTAAGAGATACTGTTCGCGCTGGTCGTGGAGGAAGGCGGTGAGGCCTGCATTCTCAGCCAATTCATAGAAATCATCATAAATCCCGGCTGCTCTCAAGAAATCATCACAAGGCCATTCACACGGCCGAACCTCCCCGATGCGAGGCAGATTATATTTGGGCTTCTTTACTTCTTTATTTTGCTTTTCCTTCGAGCTTCGGCTCGATGAGCCCCTCAAAAATCTCTTCATTATTTTCTGAAAAATTCTGAATTTTTTAGTAACTTCAAATAAAAGTGAGCCAAGCTCAACAAAATTGATAGCAACTACTCCTACAAGTGCCTAGAGCCTATATCACGCATTAGAACTACTTGGAACCATATAAATTTGACATGCAAGCTCAAGAACAGGGCCACCTAGGCAGCACAAATTTGCAATGAATAAAGCACTAGAACAAGAACTAATTGGACCAATGGAGGAGTCACATACCAAGGAACAATCTCCCAAAACAGTTTTGTGAGAGGTGCTTTGAGCAAGGAGATCGAAAATCGCAGCAAAATGAGCTAGAACTTGTGCTTGAGCTAGATAATGGTGTTTGTGGGAGGAAGAAGGAGTGTGTGGGTGCAGGAATAAGTGGAGGAGGGCCACCGTGGGCCCACGAGGCAGGGGGCGCGCCAAGGGGGTAGGGCGCGCCCTCCACCCTCATGGCCAGGTGGATGCCCCCTGTTGTGTTCTCAATGTCAAATATTCTCAAATATTCCAGAAAAAATCATATTTAAATTTCAGGGCATTTGGAGAACTTTTATTTTCGGGGTATTTTTATATTGCACGGATAATTCAGATAACAGACAGAAAATACTATTTTTATTTTATTTAATATAAATAACAGAAAGTAAAAGAGGGTACAGAGAGTTGTGTTTTCTAAATTCATCCATCTCATGATCATCAAAAGGAATCCACTAACAAGGTTGATCAAGTCTTGTTAACAAACTCATTCCGAGTAACATGGAACCGGAGAATTTTCGAATAACAATAAGTTACCTCAACGGGGATATGCACATCCCCAATAATTAGAATATCATATTTCTTCTTGACAGTAGGTAGAGGAAATTCAAAACCTCCAAAAATAATCGATGAAAATTTTCCAATAAAATTGATACTATGAACTTGAGGTTGTTTCCTCGGAAAGTGTACCGTATGCTCATTACCATTAACATGAAAAGTGACATGGCCTTTGTTGCAATCAATAACACCCCCTGCAGTATTCAAAAAGGGTCTTCCAAGAATAATAGACATACTATCGTCCTCGGGAATATCAAGAATAACAAAGTCCGTTAAAATAGTAACGTTTGCAACCACAACAGGCACATCCTCACAAATACCGACAGGTATAGCAGTTGATTTATCAGCCATTTGCAAAGATATTTCAGTAGGTGTCAACTTATTCAAATCAAGTCTACGATACAAATAGAGAGGCATACTACTAACACCGGCTCCAAGATCACATAAAGCAGTTTTAACATAGTTTATTTTAATGGAGCATGGTATAGTGGGTACTCCTGGATCTCCAAGTTTCTTTGGTATTCCACCTTTAAAAGTATAATTAGCAAGCATGGTGGAAATTTCAGCTTCCGGTATCTTTCTTTTATTAGTAACAATATCTTTCATATACTTAGCATAAGGATTCATTTTAAGCATATCAGTTAATCGCATACGCAAAAGATAGGTCTAATCATTTTAGCAAAGCGCTCAAAATCCTCATCATCCTTTTTCTTGGATGGTTTGGGAGGAAAAGGCGTGGGTTTCTGAACCCATGGTTCCCTTTCTTTACCATGTTTCCTAGCAACAAAGTCTCTCTTATCATAACGTTGATTCTTTGATTATGGGTTGTCAAAATCAACAGCAGGTTCAATTTCTATATCATTATTATTGCTAGATTGAGTATCAACATGAACATTATCATTAACATTATCACTAGTTTCAGGTTCATTACCAAATTGTGTTTCAGCATCAGAAATAGAAATATCATTTGTATTCTCAGGTGTTTCAGTAATAGGTTCACTAGAAGCATGCAAAGTCCTATCATTCTTCTTTTTCTTCCTTTTAGAAGGACTAGGTGTATCTATATTATTTCTCTGAGAATCTTGCTCAATTCTCTTGGGGTGGCCTTCAGGATACAAAGGTTCCTGAGTCATTTTACCAGTTCTAGTAGCCACTCTAACAGCATAATCATTATTCTTACTATTCAATTCATTGAGCAAATCATTTTGAGCTTTGAGTACTTGTTCTACTTGAGTGGTAACCATAGAAGCATGTTTATTAATAAGTTTAAGTTCACCTTTGACATTAGCCATATAATCACCCAAGTGTTCAAGCATATCAGCACCGCGTTTTAATTCTCTACCAAAATAAGCATTGAAGTCTTCTTTCTTAACCATAAATTTAACAAACTCATCTAAGCATGGGCTAGCAAACTTAATAAATGGGATTTCAGCTTTATCATATCTATAGAGAGAATTTACCTTTACTACCTGTGTCAGGGTTATCAAGACCATGTATTTCTTCAATAGGAGATGGATTAAAATTATGCATTTCTTCGACAGGCGGTAAATTAAGACCATGTATTTCTTCAATAGGAGGTAAATTATTAACATCTTCAGCTTTAATACCCTTTTCTTTCATGGATTTCTTGACCTCTTGCATATCTTCAGGACTGAGAAATAGAACACCTCTCTTGTTCGGAGTTGGTTTAGGAATAGGCTCAGGAAGTGTCTAATTATTTTCATTAGTCAACACATTATTTAATTGAATTTCAGCTTCATCCGGTGTTCTTTCCCTGAAAATAGAACCGACACAACTATCCAGGTAATCTCTAGAAGCATCAGTTAGTCCATTATAAAAGATATCAAGTATTTCATTTTTCTTAAGCGGATGATCAGGCAAAGCATTAAGTAATTGGAGAAGCCTCCCCCAAGCTTGTGGGAGACTCTCTTCTTCAATTTGCACAAAATTATATATATATATATATATCCCTTAAGGCAGCTTGTTTCTTATGAGTAGGGAAATATTTAGCAGAGAAGTAATAAATCATATCCTGGGGACTACGCACACAACTAGGATCAAGAGAATTAAACCATATCTTAGCATCACCCTTTAATGAGAACGGGAATATTTTAAGGATATAAAAGTAACGAGTTCTCTCAGCATTAGTGAATAGGGTAGCTATATCATTTAATTTAGTAAGATGTGCCACAACAGTTTCAGATTCATAGCCATAAAAAGCATCAGATTCAACCAAAGTAATTATATCAGGATCAACAGAGAATTCATAATCCTTATCAGTAACAAAGATAGGTGAAGTAGAAAAAGTAGGGTCAGGTTTCATTCTAGCATTAAGGGATTGCTCCTTCCATTTAGCTAATAACCTCTTTAGATCATATATATCATTGCAAGCTAAAATAGCTCTAGTAGCTTCTTCATCCATAACATAACCCTCAGGAACAACAGGCAATTCATATTTTTTAAGGGGAGAGTCTTCATCATCACTTTCACAATATTATCAGTTTGAATAATTTCATTCTCTCTGGCCCTAGCAAGTTTTTATCAAGAAATTCACCAAGTGGCATAGTAGTATCAAGCATAGAAGTAGTTTCATCATAAGTACCATGCATAGCAGAAGTGGCATCATCAATAACATGCGACATATCAGAATGAATGGCAGAAGCAGGTTTAGGTGTCGCAAGCTTACTCAAAATAGAAGGTGAATCAAGTGCAGAGCTAGATGGCAGTTCCTTACCTCCCCTCGTAGTTGAGGGATAAATCTTGGTTCTTGGATCTTTCAAGTCCTTCATAATGATAAGCAGATATAAATACCAAGTGACTCAAAGAATAGAGCTATGCTCCCCGGCAACGGCGCCAGAAAATAGTCTTGATAACCCACAAGTATAGGGGATCGCAACAGTTTTCGAGGGTAGAGTATTCAACCCAAATTTATTGATTCGACACAAGGCGAGACAAAGAATATTCTCAAGTATTAGCAGCTGAGTTGTCAATTCAACCACACCTGGAAACTTAATATCTGCAGCAAAGTATTTAGTAGCAAAGTAATATGATAGTAGTGGTAACGGTAGCAAAAGGTAATGATAACAAACGTAATGTTTTTGGTATTTTGTAGTAATTGTAACAATAGCAACAGAAAAGTAAATAAGCGAAGAACAATATATGGAAAGCTCGTAGACAATGGATCAGTGATGGAGAATTATGCCGGATGTGGTTCATCATTTAACAGTCATAACCTAGGGTGACACAGAACTAGCTCCAATTCATCAATGTAATGTAGGCATGTATTCCGAATATAGTCATACGTGATTATGGAAAAGAACTTGCATGGCATCTTTTGTCCTACCCTCCCATGGCAGCGGGGTCCTAGCGGAAACTAAGGGATATTAAGGCCTCCTTTTAATAGAGTACCGGACCAAAGCATTAACACATAGTGAATACATGAACTCCTCAAACTACGGTCATCACCGGGAGTGGTCCCGATTATTGTCACTTCGGAGTTGCCGGATCATAACACACAGTAGGTGACTATAGACTTGCAAGATAGGATCAAGAACTCACATATATTCATGAAAGCATAATAGGTTCAGATCTGAAATCATGGCACTCGGGCCCTAGTGACAAGCATTAAGCATAGCAAAGTCATAGCAACATCAATCTCAGAACATAGTGGATACTAGGGATCAAACCCTAACAAAACTAACTCGATTACATGATAAACCTCATCCAACCCATCACCGTCCAGCAAGCCTACAATGGAATTACTCACGCATGGCGGTGAGCATCATGAAATTGGTGATGGAGGATGGTTGATGATGACGATGGCGACGGATCCCCCTCTCCGGAGCCCTGAATGGACTCCAAATCAGCCCTCCCGAGAGGTTTTAGGGCTTGGCGGCGGCTCCGTATTGTAAAACGCGATGAATCCTTCTCTCTGATTTTTTTCTCCCCGAAAGTGAATATATAGAGTTGGAGTTGAGGTCGGAGGAGCTCCAGGGGGCCCACGAGGTAGGGGGCGCGCCCCCACCCTCGTGGCTAGGGTGTGGGCCCCCTGGCCTTGATCTTTTGCCAGTAGTTTTTATTATTTCCAAAAATACGCTCCGGGGAGTTTCAGGTCATTCCGAGAACTTTTATTTCTGCACATAAATAACACCATGGCAATTCTCCTGAAAACAATGTCAGTCCGGATTAGTTCCATTCAAATCATGCAAGTTAGAGTCCAAAACAAGGGCAAAAGTGTTTGGAAAAGTTGATACGACGGAGACGTATCAGCTGCCTAAGGCTAGGCCGGCCGCCGGGCCCGCAGCCATCGCCGCCCGAGGTAGGGCCGGCCACCATGCCTGCGACCATCGCCGCTCGAGGCAGGGCCGGCCACCGTGCCGTCGCCGACAACCCCCGCCACCGCCCGAGGCAGGGCCGACCACCATGTCGCCACGGCCAGATTGGCCGCGCCTCCTCATGTCGAGGGGCTCCGCACCACCCCCTTGACGCGGGAGAGAGGGAGACCCCTGGCACCGCCGTCGGCCCCCGGGCTTAGCCCGGCTGCGTCTCCGGCGCCGGCGGCGGCGGCAGAGGGAGGGAGGGAAGGAAGAAGCACCCCCGGTGACTAGGGTTTCGCCAATAGATAATAATATTTGCATCAACATGACATAGTAAGAAGCAACTGCAAATATACAACAAGCAACAACTCAAAATACATGTTCATGAATATGAATGTTGTACATAATCTTTAAATACCTGCATGATTAATTAATTACCTCGGGGAGATAGGGCAGAAAAATATACGAGTGAATTCATGATGCATACATCTTGCATATAAGTTCCATATAACAGGTCCTGAATATGTACACGGATGATCTTTAAATACATGGATTCTTGCACGATATAGGAAACTGCAGCTGACATATAACATTAATCTGGAGTATAACCGAGATACATATAAGCTTGAAGGGTAGTATTTAAATATCATTTCGAATCGCTTTTGACTGTCCATATAAGTTTGATACAAAATGTATTCCCTTGGTCAAGGTTCAAAGCACAAGAGGGCCCAAACTATAATATCAGTATCAATAATCATCCAATTGATCACATAGGTTGATATACAAAAATTCTCACAATTTTCATCAAACCAAAAGACAAACAATACTTTAAACATATAAACATCTTTCCCTCGAATAAAAAAAATCTGACAATAACACCAATAACAAAATATCCAGACACTATGTATTAACGAAAAAAAATCATAATCTTCAATGGCCATGATCACATTTTGCTGCTTCACCGAGATACACTATCAATCTCAATTTCGTGAAATCATGAACATTTTTATAAAACTTATGAACATATTTGAAATCATGAATATTTTTAAATTGGTTAACACTTTTACAATTTTTTTAACATTTTTTGAAATCAAGAACATTTTTCGAATTCATGAACATTTTTTTAAAATTTCTTGAATTGGCGTACATTTCTAGAATCGACGAACATTTTCTTGGAAATTGGTGGAACAATTTTGGAAATTCACGACCATTTTTTAATTTAATGAACATTTTTTGAATCAGCAAACATTTTATGAATGAATAAACTATTTTATAAGTCATGAACAATTTTTTAATTTTTAGGATATTTTTCCATTCATGAACATTTTTTGAATTGGCCAAATTTTGTTCAATTTCATTTCCTGAAACCATACTTACGCCCAATAAGCAACTCACTCAAACTCATTTGTTGTCCAGAGAAGAAAACTACTGCCATATATATATATCCGGGAAATACATAGGAGCACCTAGGTGCTCCCCCCCCCCCCCCCCCCCCCCCTCCTACGAAAATGTCAAAGTTGGGTGTCCTATCTAATCTCGTATGAAGTTTCGTAGAAAAATACCAGAAAATGTATTCGTGGCGAAGAAATTATAGTCCGAACTAAAATTCATCCAAACAGTATTTCTATACATAGGATTTTTTGTCTTCTTTGCAATGGATACATTTCCCAATATATTTTCACAAAATTCCATATCAAAGTAGATTAGACACCCAGGTTTCATATCCCAAAACCAATGTTTTTTCTTAATTTCCCTGTATTTTTTTAATTTAATGTTCAGACAAGGGTGTGGCAAATCCTTTTCCCATGTATCCATGTTTTACTATTATTATATTAGACTGCTCAAATAGGCGGTGAACCGGCGGTCCGACCAGTAAAACCCCGAACCAATAGTCCGATAGTCTTAACAGTTCGGTCACCGGTCATGTTTGTTAAACAATGCTTTACAATTACGTTAAGATCTTTTACCTTGTGCGTTTCGTCTAATTAAGCACATTTAATTATAAGAAAAATCATAGATATACTGGGACAAGTATGGTTTCTATTTACTTGATTAAATCTTAGGTCCTTTTGTTTGGATACAAGTTTCTCAATTAATTTGCAGACAACCGACGGAAACCGTTACAAACTTGTCCAAGAGAGGTGAACAAGTACAACCCTACCCCGCAAAAAAAATACAACTCTACAAGCATCCCAACCACCCTTCAAACTATGGAGTCACAAGACCACAAATGTAAACTGACGAAAACATCGCAACATCGCTCCTACTACAACCTCCACAGAGGAGTCCCAACATCGCAAAAGAAACCCCATCAACTCGCTAGGGAAAACACATCAACGAAAACAGCAGACACAACCAAACCCACATTTTTTAGGCAGGACACAACCGAGCCCATATTGGCAATCCAAAAAGCTGAGAATATTTAGCCATGCGGCTGGCATGGTGAGCAATCTCCAAAGGGCAGCACTCTGCGCCGGTGCGCCGGTCAAAAGTTTCGGCCGGTCGCACCGCAACCACCCGATGCCATGTGCACACAGCCGTTCGATTGGATCCAAGCAAAAAAACGAATCACCCCCGAGCTCTCTTTCTTCTTCCTCGGGCAGTCCTGTTCGGGGGAGCGCGGCGCCGCGACTCCTGTCCCCTCCGGTGGTCGTCGGTCCCCACCCTCGCCTGTCTTCCTCGTCGCCGTCGGATCCCGCCCTCGCCGGCCATCCTCGTCGTCGGTCCCCGCCGTCGCCGGCCATCCTCGTCGCCGGTCGCCATGCAACAACTCCACCTGCATTCCAGCTCTTGACGGCGGCGGTTGTAGCTCGGCCGTCGCCCCTCGCCATTGATGCTCGCTGCAAGGAATTATGTTGATGGCGGTCTCAGTCAATCAACGCCATTTTGAATGGATATAGCAAAAAACTTCACCCGTAGTAGCAAAAAATAACTACGGTTGCAGCAAAAATCAAACACCGTCGCCGTCTTCGCGAGGTCGCAACTCCACCTTACATGGATGTAGCAAAAAACTTCAACGGTAATAGCAAAAATCTACTACGGTTGCAGCAAAAATCGTCGTTGTCGTCGTCGCGAGGTCGCAGCTCCGCTTGATGGATGTAGCAAAAAGCTTAGCCGGTAGTAGCAAAATCCAACTACGGTTGCAACTTCCCCTTGTTATGAAGTGCCATTGAAGCTTTCTGTGTCTATGGTTGAAGCTTTTTTCAATAGCCGTTGAAGCTTTCTAGGTGACGGTTGCAACACTTGTATACGCGGGTGGATCCGGCCATGGCGGTAAGCAGCCATGGCGGCCGGCGAGGGAGCGCCTGACCGTCGTCGATGGAGCCTGTGGTGGCCTAGTCGCAGCCCGATAGGAGAAGGGGAGGGGATGTGCGCGCGTGAAGGATGTAGGTAGGGGATGGATCTGACCATGGCAGCAGGCAGCCATGGCGGGTGCGCGAGGGAGCGCCTAGCCGCCGGCGATAGAGCTCGTGGTGGCCTCCGTCGCAGCCAGAGAAGGAAGAGAGGATGCGCACATGAAGGCTGGAGGTAGGGGATGGAGGCGGGGTGCACGGGGCCACCCCGTATTGCGCGTTAGACCAGCGTGGCGAGCGAGCCGGCCAAAAGTTCGGCCGGTGCACCACACCCAAACGTTTCCCATCTCCAAATCATTCAAAACAATTGGGAACATCTATATGACTACATCACTGGTTCCTTCTTAGCCAACAATAGTTCCTTCATTCAGAAAAAGGCTGGAAATATCTACACGAACAACAGCAATGGTGGCTTCATCGGCAACAAAGAGTAGATATCTACCTATCACAAAACTAACTCAAACAATAGTTCAAAAAGTAACAAAGCATAATGATGCGAAGTATAGCATCAGGATCATCGAGTAATCCTCCTGGCGCTGCCGCCCTCCGGCACGACGGGCAGGTGAGGCTCCTCTTCAGCCACTCGTCGATGCAGCCGGCGTGGAAGACGTGGCCGCAGCGTGGCAGCCGCCGGCGCCTCTTGTCCGGCTCCTGCGTCGCCCGCTCCATGTGTAAGGCCACTCGCAGCCTCTGCCACATGCTTTCGCCGCCGCCGGCGTCCGTCATCTGCTCCAGGCATATGCAGCACCTCTCGCCTCCGGTGGTACTAGTGCCCATGCCGTCGCTCTCACCGTCGCTGATGAGGCCCTGTTCCACATCGTTGCAATTCGGGATTGCACCCTGTTCCTCGTCGTTAGAATCAGGGATGACGCCCTGTTCCTCGTCGTAACAATTAGAATCTTCGTTGGACCAGCTCGAGCCGTCGTCATCAGAAGAGGAGGAGGAGGAGGAAGAAGAGGAGGAAGAAGTTGTTGTTGTTGTTTAATCGTGTTGAGACGATAGAGTAGGTGAGATAGACGAGCCGGCAGGTGAAGACGAAGCACCCGAGTGCGCTCGCATAGAATCCCAAGCCGATGATGAACTCGACAGGCGGCATTGCATCGATAACGACCACAAAGGAAAGGTCGATGTAATAATAATCGCTTAAAAGAGGATGAACTTCCGTCTATTTTTTCTTACAGTTTTGCTAAAGCACATCTAGATGTGCCATAAGTATTGCACATCTAAGCCATATGTCATTGATCTTATATTGAGATTCGTGTGAATATTTTTTCTCTTTTTTTTTCTTTTTATGCTTGATTCACTCACTTAGATGTGCAATAATTAGAACACATTTAGATGTGCCCTAGACATACCCTTTTTCTTACTACTATTTCCAATCGACCATTGGCTGCTGTTATGTTTCAAGTATCTGGAAACCTAATCGGTTTAGCTTTCTTGATCGGATCCAACATCGTTTGAAAGAACAGAGCACGACGTGGAATATAGGATCAATTTTCCACCTGTTTTTTAGAATTGGACATTTTTTGAGAAATTTTTGAGAATTGCATTGTTCGCAGTTGAACGCCCGGATTGGCCATAGGCCTATCTATATACGTCCCTTCTCTTCACGAGTTACAATCTTCTACTCCAAGGCCCATTAAATTATGGTTAAAAATAATTAGTACTCCAGGTGGGTGGAAGCTAATTCCAGGCACGACTACGGCTTTCGCGGCGACTATATCTCCCTTATAGCTAGTCCTATGGTTCACTCATCTGAAGGTTATTAGCGTCACGTTGTAATGGGCAAACCCATTTCTTCTCCTCGTTTTCTGGCTCGGGATCGTCCGTTGTACATGTTTTTCGTCCGGTTTTCTTAGGTATTTTTCTTCTTTGTTTTCTTTTGTTTTTTCTCTTTTGGTTTCTTTTTCACTTCATGCTTTTCTTTGGGTTCTTATTTGCTTTAATTTTTTCATTAGTTTTCTTCATTTATTTGTCGGTTTTCACTGAGTTTTTCCTTTCTTTTTTATCTATGATTTCTTTTGGTTCCTTCATTTCTTTTCTTGATTTTCACGGGTATTTCCATTCTTTTTTTGTTTTCTTCAAATTTTATTTATTTATTGGTCTTCTTTTTTATCTTTCATTTATCTTGGTTTTCTTTGTTTTTCTTTGTTCTTTCTTGACTTTTAAATACATGGCGAACGTTTTTAAAGGTAATAAACATTTTACTCAAAAACAATGTTCATTTTCATATATAATTGGAACATTTTATACATGTTTAGCATTTATATAAAATACATGAAACATTTTCGTATACATCCAAAATAATGTTTTTCTACATGTTAAACATTTTTTAAATACGTGATTAAATTATTTGTCAAGTAATATTTTGATTTATACTTTTTCTAACTACATTAAACTTTTTCATATGCATAAGAAGTATTTTTATAAACATGTTTAACTTTTTAAAATGCATGATTAACATTTTTTCTTATATATAGTATTATGCCTATTTTTCATACACAATGTATATTTTTTGTACACATTTGAAACATTATTTTTGTAGATGGACAATATTGTTTTAAATACATTATTAACATTTGTCAAGAAATATATTTTGATGTCTTCTTTTTTCGCACACAATGTACATTTTTCATATACATCAGAAAACACACACACACACACACACACACACACACACACACATATATATATATATATATATATATATATATATAACATTTTGAATTACAGAATTAACATTTATTTAGAATTTGGAAGTTCAAACAAATGCCAAAAGGCTTAAAAAATGGCAAATAAACAGTAAAAAGCGAATGCTTTGAGGCCTGTTGTGCTGGGCCAACCCTGTCTCGAACATGCTTGAGGCGTGGCGGCCATCTATGTCGTCTATGTCGCTATAAGCAAGACATAGACTTTTCTAAAAAAAAGCAAGACATAGACGTGCCCTATGTCTCTAGCTGATTGCATCATGGTAGCTTGCCTTGCCTCAAGGGAACCCATTAGGTCATGTACAATGCGGCGCTTACACAGTCGCTTACGAATAGAATCCCGGCCAATGTGCTCGTACGGAAAGATTTTCCTTGAGTCACCCAGCCTGTGAAGCCAGACTTGAGTGTGAGAGATAGAGCACCTCAGCTTTGGAGACACGGGCACTTACATGAGCACTAGAGTTTCATTTAATTATTTTAATTCCTTAAGAGTCTACCCAAGCGCCTATACATTGGACATGCCCTTAGTTAGTCGGCCAAGTACCAGGACATTATGTTGTCTATTTTAATTACTTTATTTTGTTATTTGTTTTGTTTATCTTTTGCATTCATAATTTTGTTTATACTTTCAAAATATTTAAATTATACATATTGCAGGAAAAATACACTTAATTTTCTTAAAGCATTCATTGCACATTTTGAAAATATTCATGCAGTGTAAAGAATCTTCGCACAGTTTTTTTTTAAATGTAGATGGCATAAAAAAAGTTGACGCATTTGGGAAATATGTTCATGAAACTATTTTAAAACATTTGTAAACATAAAAATGTTGATGTAATTTAGGGAAAATGTTTTGTACCATTCAAAAAAATATTTTTACATTTAAAGAAAATTATGTGTTAAAAATATGTGCTTTTTTCACTTTTATAAATATTTATATAAAGAAAAAATATCCATGTAATTTTATAAAAAAAATTGTACCATTCAAAAAGATGTTTTCAAAATTAGTTCATGCCCTTTATGAAAAATGTTAACTGTGCATTAAAAATATATTCAACATGTTTTCGAAAAGTTTCAACGCGTACTTGAAAAATGTTCAATACGTATGTGAAAAATGTTGAACACATATATGAAAAATGTTTCATAAGTATTTAAATTTAAGTTGAGATATAAATGAAAAATTAAAAAGAAAGAAAACAACAACAAAAGAAAGGGGGAAAAATAATTGAAAAGGGAAGAAACTGAAAGAAAAATTGATGAAAACCAATAGAGAAACACATAAAAAACGCTGTATAGAAAACTGATAAAGAAAAACACCAAGATAGAAAAACGAAGGAAAAAATAACACGAAAGCTTATAAAACTGGTTCGTACTGGTCTGCACAACCTTCCCAAAACCGCTATACTGAGACTGTGCGCTAAGGCGAGTGCTTCACGCGAGAGGGAGGTAGGTCACCCAGTAAGCAAGAAATAGCTCTCGGGTCATATTCCCCGCACGTGCCGGAAATACTGCACAAACGCGCACCCTGGAGAAAGACTAAACTACTATATGGGCCGGTCCATTTCCCGATTTTCCTTCCCACCTGTTTTGTGAAGGAGTTACTAAAAAAACCTGTTTTGGGGAGGTTTATCAAATTTTCTGTTTTGTTTTCTTTTCCATTTTCAACATTCAGACCATGTTTAAAATTCATGAATGGTCTTAAAAATTGAATATTTTTTAAATCCAAAAATATTTTCAAATACTTGGTTTTTAAAAAATTGGGAACATTTTTAAATTCATGGAATTTCTTTGAAATCTGGTAATATCTTTCAAATCATAAGAATTTTAAATCCAGGATTTTTTTTAATTGGGAAATATCTTTAAAATTTATGAATTTTTTAAAATTCGAAATGTGTTTGAAAATCCATGAAATCTTGCGCTTGGTTTCAAACACATTTTTGTATGGTTTGAATGGAATGTAATTGATCAAGAATGGAGCATTCAATCGGACTCAGAATCTGTTAAATGGACTGCGGGCAATGCAATCGATCATTCCACCATGGGGTGGTTGATGGGAGGGCGAACACCAAAGGTGAGGCTGCGGGCGAGGGTTGTTTTAAGATGAATGTGGATGCTAGCTTCTCGGACACAAGTGAACATGCAACCATCCTGATCTTGTGGAATCATGAAGGTATTATGTTAAGAGGCCAGACAATCTAGTATCAATCTAGGATGGGGTGGGCGTGTGGAGATTGGGTCCTTCCGATCTATGCCACTCTTCATCGGCGGCGGTTGCTGTTCTTTTGCGTTGGTCCTATGGGGCCTTAGCACGACAACTTTTCGACTGTCTACTACAACAAGTTTTGTCTGACTCCAATGAAGGAGGGGCGATGACGGTGGCGCACCTTCGGCTCGCTTAAGTGCGTGTAGTCGTCTCTAGGTGGTCTATGAACCTGGATATAATTTTTATTATTTCCGATGTTCATTGTACTGTCATAATTGAAGATGAATACAACGGAAGTTTTCTTGAAAAAAGGGGGGCAGGCAATCTAGTATGGTCTAGCTACTATTGCACTGATGATGGACGTCCTAGCGATTCGTGATGGAGTCTGACTTCTTGTACCACGTGACACTCGTGGTAAGCAATCCTAACTCGATGAAGACAAAAAAGATTCAGACTTCTTGTGACTTAGGCTTGCAACAAACCATTTTCAAAATTGATGCACGAAGTGCTCAAGCCATGGAGAGAATGTGACCGGGCCGATCGGAAATCGCTTTTATTCTCCAGGAGATTGAAGAGCTCAGTAGGAATTTAGCTTCCTTCCAATTGACCCTAATTGTGCGGGAAGCTAACGAGGGGGGCACATCTTTATGCCTAGAGCGTCTGCAATAGAAGAAGATGTTTATGATCGATTTTGTACCTAATTTCTTCATTGTTTGCATGTGAAACAATTGTAATCTCGATGGTTATATATTAAACGAAAGCTCTTGATTCACACAAAAAAATAGCATAGCGAACCACGCATGGCTACCAAATACTTCCTCTGTCTCAAAATTTTTGTCTTAAATTTATTTACATACGGATATATCTATTCATGTTTTAGTGTTAGATGCATTCGTATCTAGATAAATCTGAGACAAAAATTTTAAGACACAGGGAGTACTGAGTACTAACTATTCCTTTACTTAATCTGCCCCCAATAGAGAAAACGAGCGTAGCCAGAATGCCCACCTGAAGCAACTAGTCATGACCTTTCGACACCAGCTAGCAGGCAGCAACCGATGACCTGAAACCAACAGCAGCCTAATCGCTTTCTATCGTGACACGCACGCCAGCACCATACCAACGACTTATCCAGTTATCTCCGACCCTGGGACTCTGACCTTGCCGCTCCAATTCGAGTAAGCTGCGACCCACACTGTCACAGCGATGAAAAGCACCAACACGACAGCTCCCAAGATCAAATTAAATCTGATCAACTGACATGCTAGGCGATAGCTAGGTGGGCAGCGGCTGGAGTCTGGAGACCAAAAGATTAGGAATCTATTACAGTTGCTACGCACTAGGTGGACATGCCTGCGTGCCACTGTTGTGACACAGATTTGGCAATGGAGCAATCACTCAATAAAGAGCTGGATGCCAATTGCCAAGCTTGACGAAAGTTGCAAGCCAAAAGCTTGGAGCTTCGCCGCCGGGTCGCTGTCGCCGAGCACCGCTCAATGATTGCGCAGCGTAGCCAGGAGCCCGCCCGGGTTTTATACCCGGGCTTTGCACGGGTGCATGGATGCATGTCAGGTTAGAGCGTAGGTCTGGTGAGTTATTCTCACCGGAAGGGTTTCTATCGGGCTTTCATTTGGTTCCTGGCCTAGAGTTGAAATAGTTGACTTGATTCTCCATTTTTCATGAGATGAGCTGGTTGTTGGGGATCCAGCTACGTAGGCATCCACTCAAAACCTAACATGCATGGGCAAAATGTGTGTTTAGAACCATCCGAGTAGACTCGAAAGAGGTAGCAACAAGTACTGTTGATCAATGATGAACGGATGGCATGTCATGGTGTACGTATGGACCCAGCTCCGGGTTGGTCTGCGACGGCCAGGGAAGCAGCACGGTATGAACAAGGGGCGGTCGGAGCAGTCGCTGCGCTCTGGGTCATGCCAGCAGCGTGGTCACCATGCAGAATGGGCGCTCTGGGTGTCAACTGGCTAAAAGAACTTGTCTGTGGTGCGTCTCTTTGCTGGGATAAGTACCAGTGGCGGGTGCTAGCCTCTAGCTTGCACATGCATAGTACTCCCGCCGTTCTTAAATATAAGTCTTTGTAGAGATTTCAATACGGATCATATACAGATGTATGTAGATGCATTTTAGAGTGTAGATTCACTCATTTTGCTCCGTACACAGCCCATAGTAAAATCTCTACAAAGACTTGTATTTAGAAATGAAGGAGTATAAAAGTTTTCAAACTTCAAAGCAACAGTAAACTGGAAGTGCTTAGCAAATGGTCAAGGTCATCAAGCTTGGATCCAAAATTCCTCCCGTGTGGCTCATTGAGGAAAGTGATCAAACTGGACAAAAGCTCATATCAAAAGGATTAGTGCAAAATGCACTTCCTTCACAAAGTGACATTTAGGACATAAATAGGTTTTGGATGATTTTCACAGAAATTGAGCAAGTCCTTGTCCAGGTTTTTTTTTTGATAAATGTATCATATGTATCTTACAAGGTTCAGAAATAGTTTAATTATTTTGGAAGTAGAAAAGGTAGTTGCTTCACAAGGGTTTAAAATGATCTGAAACGATCATGGATGATCACCTGAAAATGAAATCATGGCTGGGCCACTGCTGGGTGGTTCTAGGCATTATACTCATACAAGACAATGTCCATGAATATTTTCAGATTTTTGCAAGCAACAGAAAAGGTAATTGCTTCACAATAGTCATTATATTGGCATTTCTGTAAAATAGGAAAAATGATATTTTCTCAACTCAAATGGAGCTTGAAATTTTAAGGGAAAAAGTGGTCACAATTGAGATGTACAGAAAGTTCCATAAACTTTTGATGCATGGAAATATAATGTATTTTATGAGCGCATAATGGACATAAAATGTATATCCAATAATTGAAAATATTGCATAATGTCATGGCCATATTTTTGGAGAAGTGGGCTTCATATTACTCCTATAAAAAATGATGGACTACCCCCCACCTCCTGGACCTTCGAGGGCGAGAGTGCCCTCTACGCCGTCCATTTTGCAGTGGCGTGCTGCGGGGGCCTCTCGGGGGCTCTCCGCGTCGTCCGATCTACCGGACGACGCACACCCTGACAACCCGCCTCAACGATCCATGACGGGTGGACCACGGGCACGCCCGGGGCCATCGTCATGGGACGAGTTCGAGCGCGCCCGCAATGTCCCTGTCGTCTTGCCTCGCACGTGATGTCCCAACTTAACCCGCATGCCGACGTCCTCGCCTCCGCATCGGGCTGGTTCGGTCACGATAGACAGGGCATGCGTCCTACCAGCAACGCCGGCTCGCATGTGGGGCAGCTGTCAGCATCATTCCATACGGGCCCGCGCACCTCGCTCAGCATGGGATTGTCGGTTGCTTGGAGAGGGCCAACCGGCCAATGCTCACGATGGTACGCTAGTCGGTTTTATTTGCGTGCTTGTTTGGGTGGCCATAGTCCGTTTTGTCGGAAATATTCCCTAGAAGAAATAATATTGTATTGTTATATTTTCATGTTTATAATTAAGAGTTTATATTCTATGCTATAACTACTATGATCCCGGAATGTGCGATTCAGTGTAAAGCTCATATGCACATGTGGAATGATAAACGGTAAAATATGATTCCTAGTCTCGCCTCTAAGAATAACTCAAGTGTTGTTGTTGATCATGTTTTCTGGATCTTAGGATATCTTTAAGAGTAATGATAGTCCTAAAACAACTTTGAGAATATAACATTAGAAGAACAATCATATTGAATCAACCCAAACTTGTTTGTTATACTTTGAGATACAATCATCACAAGTCAATCTTTATAATACATAGAGTTAACGTGTGATCTAGTTCCTTATACCATGAGAGTATCGTAGCCACTTCTTACCGTACGATGAACTTTGGGGTTGCTCCAATGTCATCTTTAACACGGTGATCATAACGACAACTTACAAGTTCATCGGAAAGTTTGACAAGGGACTAGATAGCTCAAGAGTGGGATTTGCTCCTCCGATGATGGAGAGATACTCTTAGGGCCTTCTCGGTGTGAAGACATCCATCATCCTCTGGCCAAATACAAGTGAATAGGTCAAGGAGATGCCAGGAATGTGAACGAGAAAGAAGAACAAAACCGGTAATGAGGAGACGGGTATAGTGAGTATGAGAATGTCTCAAGAGGATACCGGTAGATCTCACCTCGGTTTTTGTAAAGTATCGCAAATCAAAGAGAATAGCACATGATAACCAAAACTTCACTCGAATGTCATTCGTGTACTCGTAGAGATCGATTTGGATGTCCACGGTTCCATTATCGGTCATTGAACGAAAGGGGTTTTGTTCATGTCTATGTTTTACCGAACCTACAGGGTCACAAGCTTAAGGTATCATGAGCTGCTGAGTGTTAGTAGGACATGAGTAATGGGAAAATATTTATGAAATAGTTTCACTAATATCTGGAATAGTTTCGAGAGAAACAAGAAGTGTTCCGGGGTTACTGGAAGGGTTTCGAGATTTACCGGGTAATGCCGATAAATAAAATAGAGGTGAAAATGTTTTTAAAGTTGTTAAATTAATAATAAAAGGCTCTATTAATAGTTATGAGGCTTTTATATTTAATTAAATATCAACATGTCTTAAATGGCCAAGTGGTGGAAAGGATATTGGGCCACATGGGCCCAATAGGAAGTGGTGGCCCCTTTTCTTCTTGGAGAAGGAATGGGAGGCCGGATTGGAGCTGGACTACGCCTCCTATGGCCGGGGCAAGGGGGGGCCTTCCCCCTTGTGGCACCCCCTCTCCTATCCTCCAACGTATATATGAGGATTTGGCCCTTGAGTTCCATAGGTTTTGGAGACTCCTCTAGTTCCCTGATTCTATTTGATCCAATTAGAGCTCAATTTAGATCCTTTCTAATCCTCATAATTAGAAGCCTAGTGTGGTTCTATGTAACGCCTAGGACACACCTGTTGGTGGTCGTTACTCATGGCGGGATCTAGACTGGTGATACGTCTCCAACGTATCTATAATTTTTGATTGCTCCATGCTATATTATCTACTGTTTTGGACTATATTGGGCTTTATTTTCCACTTTTATATTATTTTTTGGACTAACCTATTAACCGGAGGCCCAGCCCAGAATTGCTGTTTTTTGCCTATTTCAGTGTTTCGAAAAAACGGAATATCAAACGGAGTCCAAATGGAATAAACCTTTCTGGAACATGATTTTCTTCCCGAATATGACCCAGGAGACTTGGACCCTACGCCAAGGAAGCTTCGAGGTGGGCACGAGGTAGGGGGACGCGCCCTATACCCCCAGGCGTGCCCCCACCCTCATGGAGCCACCGAAGCTCCACCGACGTACTTCTTCCTCCTATATATACCTACGTACCCCAAACGAACAGGGACGGAGCCAAAAACCTAATTCCACCACCGCAACTTTCTGTATCCACGAGATCCCATCTTGGGGCCTGTTCCGGAGCTCCGCCGAAGAGGGCCGTCATCACGGAGGGCTTCTACTGTTGGGGAACGTAGTAATTTCAAAAATTTCCTACGCACACGTAAGATCATGGTGATGCATAGCAACGAGAGGGGAGAGTGTTGTCCACGTATCCTTGTAGACCGAAAACGGAAGCGTTAGCACAACGCGGTTGATGTAGTCGTACGTCTTCACGATCCGACCGATCCAAGTACCGAACGCATGGCACCTCCGAGTTCAGCACACGTTCAGCTCGATGACGCCCCTTGAACTCTGATCTAGCCGAGTGTTGAGGGAGAGTTTCGTCAGCACGACGGCGTGGTGACGATGATGATGTTCTACCGACGCAGGGCTTCGCCTAAGCACCGCTACGATATGATCGAGGTGGATTATGGTGGAGGGGGGCACCGCACACGGCTAAGAGATCAAGAGATCAATTGTTGTGTCTTTGAGGTGCCCCCTGCCCCCGTATATAAAGGAGTGGAGGAGGGGGAGGGCCGGCCCTTTCTATGGCGTGCCCTAGGGGAGTCCTACTCCCATCGGGAGTAGGATTCCCCCTTTCCTAGTAGAACTAGGAGCCCTTCCAAGTAGTAGGAGTATGAGGGAAGGAAAGGAAAGGGAAAAGGAGAAGGAAGGAAGGGGGCGCCCCCCTCCCTAGTCCAATTCGGACAAGCCCATGGGGAGGGGTGCGGCCACCCTTTGAGGCCTTTCTCTCCTTTCCCGTATGGCCCATTAAGGCCCAATACGAATTCCCGTAACTCCCCGGTACTCCCGCAAATACCAGAATCACTCGGAACCTTTCCGATTTCCGAATATAGTCGTCCAATATATCGATCTTTACGTCTCGACCATTTCGAGACTCCTCGTCATGTCCCCGGTCTCATCCAGGACTCTGAACTCCTTCGGTACATCAAAACACATAAACTCATAATATAACCGTCATCGAACTTTAAGCGTGCGGACCCTACAGGTTCGAGAACTATGTAGACATGACCGAGACACGTCTCCGGTTAATAACCAATAGCGGAACCTGGATGCTCATATTGGCTCCTACATATTCTACGAAGATCTTTATCGGTCAAACCGCATAACAACATACGTTGTTCCCTTTGTCATCGGTATGTTACTTGCCCGAGATTCGATCGTCGGTATCTCAATACCTAGTTCAATCTCGTTACCGGCAAGTCTCTTTACTCGTTCCGTAACACATCATCCCGCAACTAACTCATTAGTTGCAATGCTTGCAAGGTTTATAGTGATGTGCATTACCGAGTGGGCCCAGAGATACCTCTCCGACAATCGAAGTGACAAATCCTAATCTCGAAATACGCCAACCCAACAAGTACCTTCGGAGACACCTGTAGAGCACCTTTATAATCACCCAGTTACATTGTGACGTTTGGTGGCACACAAAGTGTTCCTCCGGTAAACAGGAGTTGCATAATCTCATAGTCATAGGAACATGTATAAGTCATGAAGAAAGCAATAGCAACAAACTAAACGATCAAGTGCTATGCTAACGGAATGGGTCAAGTCAATCACATCATTCTCTAATGATGTGATCCCGTTAATCAAATGACAACTCATGTCTATGTCTAGGAAACTTAACCATCTTTGATTCAACGAGCTAGTCAAGTAGAGGCGTACTAGTGACATACTATTTGTCTATGTATTCACACATGTATTATGTTTCCGGTTAATACAATTCTAGCATGAATAATAAACATTTATCATGATATAAGGAAATAAATAATAACTTTATTATTGCCTCTAGGGCATATTTCCTTCAGTCTCCCACTTGCACTAGAGTCAATAATCTAGTTCACATCGCCATGTGATTTAACATCAATAGTTCATATCACCATGTGATTAACACCCATAGTTCACATCGTCATGTGACCAACACCCAAAGGGTTTACTAGAGTCAATAATCTAGTTCACATCACTATGTGATTAATACCCAAAGAGTACTAAGGTGTGATCATGTTTTGCTTGTGAGGGAAGTTTAGTCAACGGGTCTGCTACATTTAGATCCGTATGTATTTTGTAAATTTCTATGTCAACAATGCTCTGCACGGAGCTACTCTAGCTAATTGCTCCCACTTTAAATATGTATCTAGATTGGGACTTTGAGTCATCTGGATCAGTGTCAAAACTTGCATCGACGTAACCCTTTACAACGAACCTTTTGTCACCTCCATAATCGAGAAACATATCCTTATTCCACTAAGGATAATTTTGACCAATGTCCAGTGATCTACTCCTAGATCACTATTGTACTCCCTTGCAAAACTCAGGGCAGGGTATACAATAGGTCTGGTACACAACATGGCATACTTTATAGAACCTATGGCTAAGGCATAGGGAATGACTTTCATTCTCTCTCTATCTTCTGCCGTGGTCGGGTTTTGAGTCTTACTCAACTTCACACCTTGTAACACAGGCAAGAACTCCTTCTTTGAATGTTCCGTTTTGAACTACTTCAAAATCTTGTCAAGGTATGTACTCATTGAAAAACGTATCAAGCATCTTGATCTATCTCTATAGATCTTGATGCTCAATATGTAAGCAGCTTCACCGAGGTCTTTCTTTGAAAAACTCCTTTCAAACATTCCTTTATGCTTTGCAGAATAATTCTACATTATCTCCGATCAACAATATGTCATTCACATATACTTATCAGAAATGCTGTAGTGCTCCCACTCACTTTCTTGTAAATACAAGCTTCACCGCAAGTCTGTATAAAACTATATGCTTTGATCAACTTATCAAAGCGTATATTCCAACTCCGAGATGCTTGCACCAGTCTATAGATGGATCGCTGGAGCTTGCATATTTTGTTAGTACATTTAGGTTTGACAAAACCTTCTGGTTGCATCATATACAACTCTTCTTTAATAAATCCATTAAGGAATGCAGTTTTGTTTATCCATTTGCCAGATTTCATAAAATGCGGCAATTGCTAACATGATTCGGACAGACTTAAGCTGTCACATCCCTAGCTTCTGGTGTTGCCTAGTGTTGCATCTTGCTTGCATCATGTTTAAATTTCTGAAGCTTGAATTGAGGATTGTTGAAACCTCAGAAATCGGATTAAAAGAAGGGAAAGCACCCTTTAAATAGCATTATGTGAATCCAAAATGCCCTAAAAATAGTTTTGTGAATTTTGGCAAGAGTTATATATCAAACCAAAATTCTGGAACATTTTTAAGGAATTATTTGGTCTCTGGATTTAAATCAATAATCTATTTGAATTTGGGGATATATTCATAATATATAATGAATATATTTTCAAATGCTTTGAAATGTTTTATGTACTTTTGGAATAGTCCAGAGAGGTAACATAAAATATCTCAGAGTGTTTTGGCACTGTTTTGAATTCATTTTGAATTTTGAATCAGTGGCAAAATGTATTAATAAAAACAAAACAAAACAGAGATAAAATTAGAAAAGGTAACCGAAATAAAAGAGAGGAACCTTACCGTGTAGCCCACCACCGTAGTGGCCTACTGGCCAAAGCCAGCCCGGCCCACCAGGGGCAGCGCTGTCTTCTTCCTCCTGCCAGGAGGAGAAGCAGCCACGTGCCCGATGCGCAGGCGAGCCGTGCTGGCTCCCGCTGCCTGCGTGCCCCCCTCGACTGCCTGGTTGCCGCCATGCACACCCCCCGACCCCCTCATCCTCTCCCCTCTCTCCCTGGACCTCTTTCCCCTCCTCTGGCTCCCTCTCCCTCTCTTCCCGAGCGCACCAGAGGGCGCCGCCGTGCTCTACCACAGCCACCGGCCACCCCACGCCTCGCCGACGCGCCAAGAAGCCCCGCCTCGTTCCCCTCTTCCTCCTCACCAAGGCGGAGGGCGCCGGAAGCCCTGTGATGCCGCCAACGTCATCTTCTTCCTCGTCGATCGCCGGAGATCCTCCTTGCCACCCCGACTGCTCCGGACCGTCTCCGAGCTCGCTGACCTCCCCGTCCGACTCGCCGTGAGCCTCCAACCCTGCCCATCCCTCTCTTCTTCCCCGTAGGCCTCCGTAGCCAACGGACCGCCTACGCCCGAACCCGCCGCCGCCTGCGCTCGCCGCCGACGCGACTCCGGCGACCAAATGGTCCGCCCGACGCGTCCAACCCACTCACCGCATCGTGTAGATCACGTAGGAGCTGGCCCCGTTCTTCCAGAGCCACCGCAACGACGAGTTCGGCCTCGCCCGAACTCCGGCAGCCGCAAGGCTCGTCGCTAGCGTCGATTCCGGCTGTCCCAGGCCCGGCAACCACCACCACTCGACGCACCGTCGCGCCAGCTTTCCAGAGAGCCCAGCCAAGCTTCGAATGAAGCACCACAGCTCGACTCCGAGCACCTCCGCCGCGCCTGGGCATCGCCGGCGGCCTAACTCCGGTGAAGCCGACGTAGCGATGGCATTAGCCTCTAATGACGCCTTAACTAACACCCTAGTGCCACTGCCGTGTGGGCCCCGATGCCAAAATTAATTAGTTTAATTTCTGTTTAGATTAGTGCTAATCTTGCGGACCCCACGTGTCAGCTTTGACTTTGGTCAAGTCAACGCTGACCGACCCCACACGTCGGTGACTCATGCCAGCATTGTGTCACTGACCAGTGGACCCCACTGGTCAGGTTTGACCTAGACCGCTGCTGTTGACTTGCTGACGCATGCATGACGCAGTGCTGACGCAATAAGTCATTTCTGGATTTAATTTAATTCAGGAAATTCCAGAAAATGTTTAAAACTTTAAAAATTCATAGAAAATCAACCGTAGCTCAGAATGAAATAATTTATATATGAAAAATTATCAGAAAAAATTCAAGGAATCTATTTATGGCATTTTCATGCATGTTAGAGCAACTTATATCCTCTGTTTAGGACAATTCAATTAAATGGCATTTAAGAAAGCACATATGGGGTTTGAATTTGAACCTAGGGTTCAAACCAACTTCATTTAATATGGTTGCTAGTTGCATTAGTTCAATCAACAGCATATTGCCATGTCATGAGCATGCACCATATTGTTGCATTGCATTGATTGTGTTTCCTTCTTTATTGCCGGAAGTTGTCCCCTCTCGATAAACGTGGTTTCAACGATGAGTTCGATGACACCGATGAAGAGCTATACTATCTTCAGAAGTGCCAGGCAAGCAAAACCCCCTTGTTCATTCCGATACAATCCCACTCTCTCGCTCCTGCTCTCTTTTACTGCATTAGGACAACAACGATTCAACTGTTACATGCTGCGGTAGTTGAACCCCTTTCCTCTGCATGACCTGTCATTGCCACAGTAAATAGATGAAACCCACTAGCATGAGTAGGAGTTGTTTGAGCCCTGATGTGCCTACTCATTCATGCTTGTTTGTCATGCCTGCTGTCTTAGAGTTGAGTCAGGTCTGATTCATCGGGGATGAATTGGAACAGTGATGAACATGTCCTACTGTGTGTGAGCTAAGTGTGTGAACACGATTTGGTAAAGGTAGCGGTGAGAGGCCATGTAGGAGTACATGGTGGGTTGTCTCATTGAAACCGTTCTTAGGAACTGAGTTCTGTGTTTGTGATCCATGAAACAGTTACTACCACGCATTGGGCCCGAAACCAATGGACCCTCTCGGCTTCTTGATCACCCTTGTCCTCTGTCCAGGAGTTGCAACTAGTTTCTGGTGTTTATAGGATATGTGTTGGCGGCCGTGCGTAGCGCTGACCCTAGGGGTGGGCTATGATGCGGTAGATACACCGTGGCCGGGCATGCCGGGCGCCCGTTTGGTGTCTCGGAACCCTGTACACATCGTTCGGGGCCGTATGTGGAAACCTCGGCCGGACTCCCTGCGGATGGAACCTGGATAGGCGATAAACCTGGACTAGAGACTTGAGTGTTTAGGTAGGCCGTGGCCGACACCCTCGTTGGGCTTCCGCTTGAAGGTTGCCGAGTACATGTCGTGTAAACGGCGGTAAGTGGTGAGAGCGTGTGTGAAGAAGTACACCCCTGCAGGGTTAACATCATCTATTCGAATAGCCGTGTCCGCGGTAATGGACTTCTGGGTTGCCTATAACAGTTCATAGACAAGTGAAAGTGGATACTCTAAAACTCGCAAGATAAGTGTGAGTGCTATGGATGGCCTTCTCGTAGGGAGACGGGAGCGGATCCATAGTGGTGTATTGAATGGTGAATATGTGGACTCGTGTGCGCCACCTCAAAAGAGTTGCTTGCAGTCGTAGTTCAGGTTAGCCACTGAGTCAAAGCTGGCTTGCTGCAGTTAAACTCCACCACCCCCCCTTGTTGATACCGATGCATATGTAGCTAGTTCTGATGTAAGTCTTGCTGAGTACCTTTGTACTCACGTTTGCTTAATTTATGTTTTGCAGAGAGACTTCAGTCTCGCTAGTAGTTCCGCGTGGACTTCGACGTTTAGCTTGATACCTCAGCTACGATCTTGTGCCCTCGGCAGGATCTGGTAGATAGTCAGGCTTCTTAGCCTTTTTCATTTGTAGATGTCTGTACTCAGACATGTTAAGCTTCCGCATGTGCTTGATTTGTATGCTATGATTGTTGGGTCATGAGACCCATGTTTGTAATATCTCGCTCCTCGGAGCCTAATGAATAAATACTTGAGTTGTAGAGTTATGTTGTGATGCCATGTTGTATTTACACATATCGGAGCATATTGTGTGTATGATTGAAATGCTTGGTATGTGTGGGATCCGACAATCTAGTTGTTTATCCTTGGCAGCCTCTCTTATGGGGAAATGTAGTCTAGTGCTTCCATGAGCCATAGTAGTCCGCTACAGCCCGGTTCACTGGAGTCCTGCTAGCCCAGCACTACTGCTCAGGACACTTGACTGGCCGACATGTGCTTCACTTCGTTCCTGTGTCTGTCCCTTCGGGGAAATGTCACACGGTGACATCCGGAGTCCTGCCTAGCCTGCTACAGCCTGGGTTCCCGGAGTCCTGTTAGCCCAGTGCTACAGCCCGGATTCGCACACTGCTGACCGACATGCTCGATGTGATTCATGTATGCCTGTCCCCATAGGTTAGTGCCGCTTTGGGTTCACGACTAGCCATGTCGGCCCGGGTTCTCTGTCATATGGATGCTAGCGACACTATCATATACGTGAGCCAAAAGGCGCAAACGGTTCCGGGCCATGGTAAGGCAACACTCGTGGGAATACCGTGCGTGAGGCCGTAAAGTGATATGAGGTGTTACTGGCTAGATCGATGTGACTTGGAATCGGGGTCCTGACAGCTTTGGTATCAGAGCCTGACTGCCTGTAGGATTACCAAGCCAAGATGGTCGAAGTTGAGTCTAGAAATGCTTTAGTTATATAAGGAATTGATTGTGGATGGGAATGTAAGGCTCTTTTTACTCCTTATCCTCATGACCTTCTGATCTGAGTATCTTATCTTTTCTACGGGGTTAAGTACTAGGCTTCTCTTCTATCTCTCAGGATGACGTGTTACTAAACCGTAGTTGCCTAGGATTGTTGAGTTCAAGTCTCAGTTCAGCTTCTACTACTTTCGTATGTTCATAGCTGGCCTCAGAACCTTGTTATTGTGATGTTGAGAGGTTATGCCACCATTTTGCAAGATGTCTCAAATCATTTTGAGCATTTACAGCCGTTATGATGTCCGAGTCATCCCAGGTTTCCAAACAATCTGATGCATCTGCAAATCCCTTCCTCCCGTTCCCGATGTCCTTTTGGGCCAGATTAAGCACACTAGTCGGTGAGTTGAGGTACTCTATTGCCTCGACATATATGTTGGAGTTGTTATTATGACACTAGGGTATCTTAGAGTTAGTAATCTAGCCATGTTTGGTGTTCCCAGTGTGATGATTCTGGCCACCATTCTTGAAAGCATCTCATGATGTTATTTAGTTAGTAGGTATTCTACTCCTGGGTTTTGAACCCGAGATTCACCCTACTTCATGTTGTTAGTATTTGCTAGTTCCCTTAAGATATTAGTAACCTTCTGATAGCCCTCGAGGCCGGTGGTATAGCGTTCTTCCAATACCATGAGCCAATATGGCAGAAGTTCTTTTGAACCAAAAGATCACAACCAGAGTGCTCTTGATGAGTTCTTCATTCTATATTGTGATTGCCAATTCTATCCCTCCGCATGGGTTATCTGGAAGAAACCTGTTGGACTTAGTTCGACATACTAATCTATGCATCCACAACTCAAAATGTTATATGTTCCTTGAGTTGTTACTCTTCACTTGTATTCCGACCATTGTCTATCATTCGATAGTCAAGAGTATGTGTGCAATCATGTTCATCGATGGCTATTATTCTTGTGGCCCGTCAAGGCGTTCTGGTTCAGAATGACTAGGAGAAACAAAACTCCAGTACCTCATCCATATCCAGGATTGGGTCAAAATAGTTGTATTTCACAGATCAAAATGCCAATCCAGCTTTTGCTCTGTTCTACCTTGGAGTGTTACCATCTTTATGTCAGGAATGTCATGAGAATTGCACCATCTCTTATGAACTCTTGACGCAGTGATACTTCTCTCCATCATTATTCATTCCTCGGTCCCGTGTTGATGTAACTGGAATGCCGACAAGTGAACCATGATGTGTGAAATCAATACTCCTAGCAACTGTGTTGCTTGGTAGTTATGGACATTATTATCATTCTTAGCGTGTTGGTTATCGAATCACTATTCTAGGATTGATCGTGCTACCTTGTCCTTATTTCTGGTGCACTATTTGATCTTGGAGTTAGGATTGAATTCCTTGCTTATTTGATCATATCGTCTTGCCCTAAAAAGCAAGATTGTTCTCAAGCTTAGTGACATATTAGTGGTTCGTGATTTTCCGAATATCTTCTCAGAGGTATCACCAGGCTGTCACTTGATCGCTATGTTGAGTTCGTGATCAAGTTGGTTTCTTGTAGCCACCCTCTTCTCCAAGAATCTATGTTGGATACCCCTGAGCTAGCTGGTTAAGCTTAACAACAACTTAGAGAGTTGGAAGATAAAAGCTTGTCCTACCACGCTCATCCCTAAGGGATATCTTTTATCTGTGTTGAAGAAAGATAATATCTTCATCGATTGATCCACGTGATCAATTGTCGGCGCTATTTTCTTATCAATCCTTTGATTTGAGTGTGGGATATCGTCAAATCAAATTAGAACCAACGATGTTCGTAATGTTGGCTTACTCATGGTTGGTCCCTCGAGCATACACCATTACATCTTTTGGTCTGACCAATGCTATCGCCGTGTTCACATGATGGTGGAAGTCCAGTGATATGGAGATTCCGATGAGTTGCTGTTGAGCCCATCAGCAGCATTTCATCTCCCCCATGATTCATGTTGAACATTATACTAGTGTTGGAAACTTTATAAGAATTGCCCTCATGTCCCGTTCATGAAGCATATGTCCGGTTGAAATATGTGACTTCCTCTAATTCATGTGCATCTGATGCAAGTTGCCGCCGTGGATTCGAGAAAGCTTGTTTTGCTTCCTTTGGAGTCATCCCAAGTTAGTCATGCATGTGCGAAGTATTCTATGGTTTGATAGGCTCGCTACCTCCAGTCCATATGTGTCCCTAGCACACCAAGCCACTGATTGATTTGTTCAAGGAGAAGAAGTTTCTTCATAAGAGCTAGTCATGACTTATGTTAGGACTTCGTTATCCTCGATGATGGTTCCCAATCTGAACTCGGTAGTGTTTTACTATAAGACTACTATGTGGTCATGCTTGTCTAGGACAGCATGTTCACATATGTTAGCAGGACCAGCTCATGTTCTGGAGCTTGCTATCGTAGCTCATTTCCTGAGAATCTCGCAACGTCATCTCGTCGATTTGTGTTGCAAACTTTCACTTTTCTTTCTAGATTCGACGAGTCTGGAATATCCTGACACCAACCAGATCTGAATCTCAGGTAGATATGATGGTTGGAGCATTTTCCAAGAACTATAATAATGGTCTCTCGGTAACCCGGTAACGTGGATGTCGTGGCCAACCCACCTAGCCGGAAGGTCAATTATTGTAATATCTTGGTTGAAGAAGTTGGCCACCTCCCCATGAGGAATTCGTACGATTTACCTCCGTAGTTAATCCTTACGGATTCTTGTGCTCCCGAAGTCTGACCTTTTACTTGATGTTCTAGATATTAAACCAAATCTATGAATGGATTACGCTAGCACATCAAGGAGAACATTAGAGGCGGAGTGCTAAATGTCTCTCGGTCGATCGTCCAGATTCTGTTCCCTTAGCCTCGCTAAGGGAGGATCTGAGAAGGTGTTATCTTCCTTTGTATCCGCATCATCCATCACTAGTCATCATGGTAGTATGTCGTGTTGCCAAGATCCTTGCCACGGATGTTGGTAGAACCTTGATGAATATGAAAATGCTCAAGTTCTTGAGAGCACGCGTAAGCAAAATCATCCCTTGAGTTGTCTTCAACAAGGTAGTCCACATCATCCATCCTAGTCCGAGTATGCCATCTCTTCGAGCTATCTCAAACGATCAATTGTAAATTGCCTTAAGCTGGTATGAAGAATTTCAATGATCTCTGAATCAAAAGTAATTCTTTTTGCCACTTAAGGGAATATTTCTGCAAGTCACCTTCCTTAAGATGTCTCGTTATGGTACCATGGCAATTATCTCCTTGCTACTTTGAAACCATGCACCATCCTACTTAAGCGTGGAATTGTTTCCTACCAAATTTGAACCTTTATCATCCGCTTCTTTCCATCACCCCTGATGTGTGTTTCGTGTCTCAGCTCAAAAGATGTTTTATATCTCACTCCATGAGTTGATCTTGAGTGCTCGATCTCCGAGGAGATCGATTCCTGTAGAATTTCTCTCTGACGTCATCATGCTGGATGAAGATCCCGAAAGCAAAGACGTCAAGATCAAGATGACGCAATGAATCAACATCTTCGAGAAGGGCAGTTGGATCGAGAAGACTGCGGTAGTTTTGTGACCCCCCTTCTTTCTTACCTCACGACTTGAATCTCGGGACGAGATTCTTGTTTAGTAGGGGTGAGCTGTCACATCCCTAGCTTCTGGTGTTGCCTAGTGTTGCATCTTGCTTGCATCATGTTTAAATTTCTGAAACTTGAATTGACGATTGTTGAAACCTCAGAAATCTGATTAAAAGAAGGGCAAGCACCCTTTAAATAGCATTCTGTGAATCCAAAATGCCCTAAAAATAGTTTTGTGAATTTTGGCAAGAGTTATATATCAAACCAAAATTCTGGAACATTTTTAAGGAATTATTTGGTCTCTGAATTTAAATCAATAATCTATTTGAATTTGGGGATATATTCATAATATATAATGAATATATTTTCAAATGCTTTGAAATGTTTTATGTACTTTTGGAATAGTCCAGAGAGGTAGCATAAAATATCTCAGTGTTTTGGCACTGTTTTGAATTCATTTTGAATTTTGAATCAGTGGCAAAATGTATTAATAAAAACAAAACAAAACAGAGATAAAATTAGAAAAGGTAACAGAAATAAAAGAGAGGAACCTTACCGTGCAGCCCACCACCGTAGTGGCCTACTAGCCAAAGCCAGCCCGGCCCACCAGGGGCAGCGCTGTCTTCTTCCTCCTACCAGGAGGAGAAGCAGCCACGTGCCCGATGCGTAGGCGAGCCGCGCTGGCTCCCCCTGCCTGCGTGCCCCCCCTCGACTGCCTGGTTGCCGCCACGCACACCCCCCGACCCCCTCGTCCTCTCCCCTCTCTCCCTGGACCTCTTTCCCCTCCTCTGGCTCCCTCTCCCTCTCTTCCCGAGCGCACCAGAGGGCGCCGCCGTGCTCTACCACGGCCACCGGCCACCCCACGCCTCGCCGACGCGCCAAGAAGCCCCGCCTCGTTCCCCTCTTCCTCCTCACCAAGGCGGAGGGCGCCGGAAGCCCTGTGATGCCACCAACATCATCTTCTTCCTCGCCGATCGCCGGAGATCCTCCTTGCCACCCCGACTGCTCCGGACTGTCTCCGAGCTCGCTGACCTCCCCGTCCGACTCGCCGTGAGCCTCCGGCCCTGCCCATCCCTCTCTTCTTCCCCGTAGGCCTCCGTAGCCACCGGACCGCCTACGCCCGAACCCGCCGTCGCCTGCGCTCGCCGCCGATGTGACTCCGGCGACCAAATGGTCGGCCCGACGCGTCCAGCCCACTCACCGCATTGTGTAGATCACGTAGGAGCTGGCCCCGTTCTTCCAGAGCCACCGCAACGACGAGTTCGGCCTCGCCCGAACTCCGGCAGCCGCAAAGCTCGTCGCCGGCGTCAATTCCGGCTGTCCCAGGCCCGACAACCACCACCACTCGATGCACCGTCGCGCCAGCTTTCCAGAGAGCCCAGCCAAGCTTCGAACAAAGCACCACAGCTCGACTCCGAGCACCTCCGCCGTGCCTGGGCATCGCCGGCGGCCTAACGCCGGCGAAGCCGACGTGGCGATGGCATTAGCCTCTAATGATGCCTTAACTAACACCCTAGTGCCACTGCCGTGTGGGCCCCGACGCCAAAATTATTTAGTTTAATTTCTGTTTAGATTAGTGCTAATCTTGCGGACCCCATGTGTCAGCTTTGACTTTGGTTAAGTCAACGTTGACCGACCCCACACGTCAGTGACTCATGCAGGCATTGTGTCACTGACCAGTGGACCCCACTGGTCAGGTTTGACCTAGACCGCTGCTGTTGACTTGCTGATGCAGGCATGACGCAGTGCTAACGCAATAAGTCATTTCTGGATTTAATTTAATTCAGGAAATTCCAGAAAATGTTTAAAACTTTAAAAATTCATAGAAAATCAACCGTAGCTCAGAATGAAATAATTTATATATGAAAAATTATCAGAAAAATTCAAGGAATCTATTTATGGCATTTTCATGCATGTTAGAGCAACTTATATCCTCTGTTTAGGACAATTCAATTAAATGGCATTTAAGAAAGCACATATGGGGTTTGAATTTCAACCTAGGGTTCAAACCAACTTCATTTAATATGGTTGCTAGTTGCATTAGTTCAATCAACAGCATATTGCCATGTAATGAGCATGCATCATATTGTTGCATTGCATTGATTGTGTTTCCTTCTTTATTGCCGGAAGTTGTCCCCTCTCGATAAACGTGGTTTCGACGATGAGTTCGATGACACCGATGAAGAGCTATACTATCTTCAGAAGTGCCAGGCAAGCAAAACCCCCTTGTTCATTCCGATACAATCCCACTCTCTCGCTCCTGCTCTCTTTTACTGCATTAGGACAACAACGATTCAACTGTTACATGTTGCGGTAGTTGAACCCCTTTCCTGTGCATGACCTGTCATTGCCACAGTAAATAGATGAAACCCACTAGCATGAGTAGGAGTTGTTTGAGCCCTGATGTGTCTACTCATCCATGCTTGTTTGTCATGCCTGCTATTGCTTAGAGTTGAGTCAGGTCTGATTCATCGGGGATGAATTGGAACAGTGATGAACATGTCCTACTACGTGTGAGCTAAGTGTGTGAACACGATTAGGTAAAGGTAGCGGTGAGAGGCCATGTAGGAGTACATGGTGGATTGTCTCATTGAAACCGTTCTTAGGAACTGAGTTCTGTGTTTGTGATCCATGAAACAGTTACTACCACGCATTGGGCCCAAAACCAATGGACCCTCTCGGCTTCTTGATCACCCTTGTCCTCTGTCCAGGAGTTGCAACTAGTTTCTGGTGTTTATAGGATATGTGTTGGCGGCCGTGCGTAGCGCTGACCCTAGGGGTGGGCTATGATGCGGTAGATACACCGTGGCCGGGCATGCCGGGCACCCGTTTGGTGTCTTGGAACCCTCTACACATCGTCCAGGGCCGTATGTGGAAACCTCGGCCGGACTCCCTGCGGATGGAACCTGGATAGGCGATAAACCTGGACTAGAGACTTGAGTGTTTAGGTAGGCCGTGGCCGACACCCTCGTTGGGCTTCCACTTGAAGGTTGCCGAGTACATGTCGTGTAAACGACGGTAAGTGGTGAGAGCGTGTGTGAAGAAGTACACCCCTGCAGGGTTAACATCATCTATTCGAATAGCCGTGTCCGCGGTAAGGGACTTCTGGGTTGCCTATAACAGTTCATAGACAAGTGAAAGTGGATACTCTAAAACTCGCAAGATAAGTGTGAGTGCTATGGATGGCCTTCTCGTAGGGAGACGGGAGCGGATCCATAGTGGTGTATTGAATGGTGAATATGTGGACTCGTGTGCGCCACCTCAAAAGAGTTGCTTGCGGTTGTAGTTCAAGTTAGCCACTAAGTCAAAGCTGGCTTGCTGCAGTCAAACTCCACCACCCCCCCTTGTTGATACCGATGCATATGTAGCTAGTTCTGATGTAAGTCTTGCCGAGTACCTTTGTACTCACGTTTGCTTAATTTATGTTTTGCAGAGAGACTTCAGTCTCGCTAGTAGTTCCGCGTGGACTTCGATGTTTAGCTTGATACCTCAGCTACGATCTTGTGCCCTCGGCAGGATCTGGTAGATAGTCAGGCTTCTTAGCCTTTTTCATTTGTAGATGTCTGTACTCAGACATGTTAAGCTTCCGCTTGTGCCTTGATTTGTATTCTATGATTGTTGGGTCATGAGACCCATTTTTGTAATATCTCGCTCCTCGGAGCCTAATGAATGAATACTTGAGTTGTAGAGTTATGTTGTGATGCCATGTTGTATTTACACATATCGAGCATATTGTGTGTATGATTGAAATGCTTGGTATGTGTGGGATCCGACAATCTAGTTGTTTATCCTTGGCAGCCTCTCTTATGGGGAAATGTAGTCTAGTGCTTCCATGAGCCATAGTAGTCCGCTACAGCCCGGTTCACCGGAGTCCTACTAGCCCAGCACTACTGCTCAGGACACTTGACTGGCCGGCATGTGCTTCACTTCGTTCCTGGGTCTGTCCCTTCGGGGAAATGTCACGCGGTGACATCCAGAGTCCTGCCTAGCCTGCTACAGCCCGGGTTCCCGGAGTCCTGTTAGCCCATTGCTATAGCCTGGATTCACACGCTGCTGACCGACATGCTCGATGTGATTCATGTATGCCTGTCCCCATAGGTTAGTGCCACTTTGGGTTCACGACTAGCCATGTCGGCCCGGGTTCTCTGTCATATGGATGCTAGCGACACTATCATATACGTGAGCCAAAAGGCGCAAACGGTCCCGGGCCATGGTAAGGCGACACCCGTGGGAATACCATGCGTGAGGCCGCAAAGTGATATGAGGTGTTACCGGCTAGATCGATGTGACTTCGAATCGGGGTCCTGACATAAGCATAGATACGAGTGAGAAACTCTCATCGTAGTCAACACCTTGAACTTGTCGAAAACCTTTTTGCGACAATTCTAGCTTTGTAGATAGTAACACTACCGTCAGCGTCCGTCTTCCTCTTGAATATCCATTTAATCTCAATGGCTCGCCAATCAATGGGCAAGTCAATCAAAGTCCATACTTTGTTCTCATACATGGATCTCATCTCAGATTTCATGGCCTCAAGCCATTTCACGGAATCTGGGCTCATCATCGCTTCCTCATAGTTCGTAGGCTCGTCATGGTCAAGTAACATGACCTCCAGAACAGGATTACTGTACCACTCTGGTGCGGATCTCACTCTGGTTTACCTATGAGGTTCGGTAGCAACTTGATCTGAAGTTACATGATCATCATCATTAGCTTCCTCACTAATTAGTGTAGTAGTCACAGGAACATATTTCTGTGATGAACTACTTTCCAATAAGGGAGCAGGTACAGTTACCTCATCAAGTTCTACTTTCCTCCCACTCACTTCTTTCGAGAGAAACTCCTTCTCTAGAAAGGATCCATTCTCAGCAACGAATATCTTGCCTTCGGATCTATGATAGAAGGTGTACCCAACATTTTATTTTGGGTATCCTATGAAGACACACTTCTCCGATTTGGGTTTGAGCTTATCAGGTTGAAACTTTTTCACATAAGCATTGCAACCTCAAACTTTAAGAAACGACAGCTTAGGTTTCTTGCCAAACCATAGTTCATACGGTGTCGTCTCAACGGATTCAGATGGTGCCCTATTTAACGTGAATGTAGCTGTCTCTAATGCATAACCCCAAAACGATAGCGGTAAATCAGTAAGAGACGTCATAGATCGCACCATATCTAATAAAGCACGGTTACGACATTCAGACACACCATTATACTGTGGTGTTCCAGGTGGTGTGAGTAGTGAAACTATTTCACATTGTTTTAACTAAAGGCCAAACTCGTAACTCAAATATTTTACTTCTGCGATCATATCGTAGAAACTTTTATTTTTGTTACGATGATTCTCCACTTCACTCTGAAATTCTTTAAACTTTTCAGATGTTTCAGACTTGTGTTTCATCAAGTAGATATACTCATATCTGCTCAAATCATCTGTGAAGATCAGAAAATAATGATACCTGCCGCGAGCTTCAATATTCATCGGACCACATACATAAGTATGCATGATTTCCAACAAATCTGTTGCTTGCTGCATTGTTTCGGAGAACGGAGTCTTAGTCATCTTGCCCATGAGGCATGATTCGCAAGCATCAACTAATTCATAATCAAGTGATTCCAAAAGTCCATCAGCATGGAGTTTCTTCATGCGCTTTACACCAATATGACCTAAACGGCAGTGCCATAAATAAGTTGCACTATCATTATTAACTTTGCATCTTTTGGTTTCAATATTATGAATATGTGTATCACTACGATCGAGATCCAACGAGCCATTTTCATTGGGTGTGTAACCATATATGTAAACAGAACAACAATTTATTCTCTTACTTAAATGAATAACCGTATTGCAATAAACAAGATCAAATCATATTCATGCTCAATGCAAACACCAAATAACACTTATTTAGGTTCAACACTAATCCCGAAAGTATAGGGAGTGTGCGATGATGATCATATCAATCTTGGAACCACTTCCAACACACATCATCACTTCACCCTTAACTAGTCTCTGTTCATTCTGCAACTCCCGTTTCGAGTTAGTACTCTTTAGCAACTGAACCAGTATCAAATACCCGGGGGTTGCTACGAACACTAGTAAAATACACATCAATAATCCGTATATCAAATATACCTTTGTTCACTTTGCCATCCTTCTTATCCGCCAAATACTTGGGGCAGTTCCGCTTCCAGTGACCAGTCCCTTTGCAGTAGAAGCACTTAGTCTCAGGCTTAGGTCCAGACTTGGGCTTCCTCACTTGAGCAGCAACTTGCTTTCCGTTCTTCTTGAAGTTCCCTTTCTTTCCCTTTCCCTTTTCTTCAAACTAGTGGTCTTGTTAATCATCAACACTTGATGCTCTTTCTTGATTTCTACCTTCATCAATTTCATCATCATGAAAAGCTCGGGAATCATTTATGTCATCCATTGCATACTATAGTTCATCACGAAGTTCTACTAACTTGGTGATGGTGACTAGAGAATTTTGTCAATCACTATTTTATCTGGAAGATTAACTCCCACTTGATTCAAGCGATTGTAGTACCCAGACAATCTGAGCACATGCTCACTGCTTGAGCTATTCTCCTCCATCTTTTAGCTATAGAACTTGTTGGAGACTTCATATCTCTCAACTCGGTTATTTGCTTGAAATATTAATTTCAACTCCTGGAACATCTCATATGGTCCATGACGTTCAAAACGTCTTTGAAATCCCGATTCTAAGCTGTTAAGCATGGTGCACTAAACTATCAAGTAGTCATCATATTGAGCTAGCCAAACGTTCATGACGTCTGTATCTGCTCCTGCAATAGGCCTGTCACCTAGCGGTGCATCAAGGACATAATTCTTCTGTGCAGCAATGAGGATAATCCTCAGATCACGGATCCAATCCGCATCATTGCTACTAACATTTTTCAACTTAGTTTTCTCTAGGAACATATCAAAAATAAAACAGAGGGGCTAAACGTGAGCTATTGATCTACAACATAGATATGTTAATACTACCAGGACTAAGTTCATGATAAATTAAAGTTCAATTAATCATATTACTTAAGAAATCCCACTTAGATAGACATCCCTCTAATCATCTAAGTGATCACGTGATCCATATCAACTAAACCATAACCGATCATCATGTGAAATGGAGTAGTTTTCAATGGTGAACATCATTATGTTGATCATATCTACTATATGATTCATGCTCGACCTTTCGGTCTCCAGTGTTCCGAGGCCATATCTGCATATGCTAGGCTCGTCAAGTTTAACCCAAGTATTTCTGCGTGTGCAAAACTGGCTTGCACCCGTTGTAGATGGACGTAGAGCTTATCACACCTGATCATCACGTGGTGTCTGGGCACGACGAACTTTGGCAATGGTGCATACTCAGGGAGAACACTTTTATCTTGAAATTTAGTGAGAGATCATCTTATAATGCTACCGTCATAACTAAGCAAAGTAAGATGTATAAAAGATAAACATCACATGCAATCAAAATATGTGACATGATATGGCCATCATCATCTTGTGCCTTTGATCTCCATCTCCAAAGCATCGTCATGATTTCCATCATCACCGGCATGACACCATGATCTCCATCATCTTGATCTATATCAATGTGTCGTCACATGGTTGTCTCGCCAACAATTGCTCTTGTAACTATTGCTATCGCATAGCGATAAAGTAAAGCAATTATTTGGCGCTTGCATCTTATGCAATAGAGAGATAACCATAAGGCTTTTGCCTGTTGCCGATAACTTCAAGAAAACATGATCATCTCATACAACAACTTATATCTCATCACGTCTTGACCATATCACATCACAACATGCCCTGCAAAAACAAGTTAGACATCCTCTACTTTGTTGTTGCAAGTTTTACGTGGCTGCTATGGGCTGAGCAAGAACCGTTCTTACCTACGCATCAAAACCACAACGATAGTTTGTCAAGTTGGTGCTGTTTTAACCTTCGCAAGGACCGGGCGTAGCCACACTCGGTTCAACTAAAGTTGGAGAAACTGACACCCGCCAGCCACCTGTGTGCAAAGCACGTCGGCAGAACCAGTCTCGCGTAAGCGTACGCGTAATGTCGGTCCGGGCCGCTTCATCCAACAATACCGCCGAACCAAAGTGTGACATGCTGGTAAGCAGTATGACTTATATCGCCCACAACTCACTTGTGTTCTACTCATGCATATTACATCAATGCATAAAACCTGGCTCTGATAACTGTTGGGGAACGTAGTAATTTCAAAATTTTCCTACGCACACGTAAGACCATGGTGATGCATAGCAACGAGAGGCGAGAGTGTTGTCCACGTACCCTCGTAGACCGAAAATGGAAGCGTTAGCACAACGCGGTTGATGTAGTCGTACGTCTTCACGATCCGACCAATCCATGTACCGAACGCACGGCACCTCCGAGTTCAGCACACGTTCAGCTCGATGACGTCCCTCGAACTCCGATCCAGCCGAGTGTTGAGGGAGAGTTTCGTCAGCACGACGGTGTGGTGACGATGATGATGTTCTACCGACGCAGGGCTTCGCCTAAGCACCACTACGATATGATCGAGGTGGATTATGGTGGAGGGGGGCACCGCACACGGCTAAGAGATCAAGAGATCAAATTGTTGTGTCTTTGGGGTGCCCCCTGCCCCCGTATATAAAGGAGTGGAGGAGGGGGAGGGCTGGCCCTCTCTATGGCGCGCCCTAGGGGAGTCCTACTCCCACCGGGAGTAGGATTCCCCCTTTCCTAGTAGAATTAGGAGCCCTTCCAAGTAGTAGGAGTATGAGGGCAGGAAAGGGAAGGGAAAAGGAGAAGGAAGGGGGTGCCCCCTCCCTAGTCCAATTCGGACCAGCCCATGGGGAGGGGTGCGGCCACCCTTTGAGGCCTTTCTCTCCTTTCCCGTATGGCCCATTAAGGCCCAATACGAATTCCCGTAATCCCCGGTACTCCCGAAAATACCAGAATCACTCGGAACCTTTCCGATTTCCGAATATAGTCGTCCAATATATCGATCTTTACGTCTCGACCATTTCGAGACTCCTCGTCATGTCCCCGGTCTCATCCAGGACTCTGAACTCCTTCGGTACATCAAAACACATAAACTCATAATATAACCGTCATCGAACTTTAAGCGTGCGGACCCTACAGGTTCGAGAACTATGTAGACATGACCGAGACACATCTCCGGTCAATAACCAATAGCGGAACCTGGATGCTCATATTGGCTCCTACATATTCTACGAAGATCTTTATCAGTCAAACCGCATAACAACATACGTTGTTCCCTTTGTCATCGGTATGTTACTTGCCCGAGATTCGATCGTCGGTATCTCAATACCTAGTTCAATCTCGTTACCGTCAAGTCTCTTTACTCGTTCCGTAACACATCATCCCGGAACTAATGAGTGCTTGCAAGGTTTATAGTGATGTGCATTACCGAGTGGGCCAGAGATACCTCTCCGACAATCGGAGTGACAAATCCTAATCTCGAAATACGCCAACCCAACAAGTACCTTCGGAGACACATGTAGAGCACCTTTATAATCACCCAGTTACGTTGTGACGTTTGGTGGCACACAAAGTGTTCCTCCGGTAAACGAGGGTTGCATAATCTCATAGTCATAGGAACATGTATAAGTCATGAAGAAAGCAATAGCAACAAACTAAACGATCAAGTGCTATGCTAACGGAATGGGTCAAGTCAATCACATCATTCTCTAATGATGTGATCCCGTTAATCAAATGACAACTCATGTCTATGGCTAGGAAACTTAACCATCTTTGATTCAACGAGCTAGTCAAGTAGAGGCGTACTAGTGACATACTGTTTGTCTATGTATTCACACATGTATTATGTTTCCGGTTAATACAATTCTAGCATGAATAATAAACATTTATCATGATATAAGGAAAAATAATAATAACTTTATTATTACCTCTAGGGCATATTTCCTTCATCTACATCATCATAGCCTCTCCGATGAAGTGTGAGTAGTTTACCTCAGACCTTCGGGTCCATAGCTATTAGCTAGATGGCTTCTTCTCTCTTTTTGGATCTCAATACAAAGTTCTCCCCCTCTCTCGTGGAGATATATTCGATGTAATCTTCTTCTTTTTGTGGTGTGTTTGTTGAGACCGATGAATTGTGGGTTTATGATCAAGCCTATCTATGAATAATATTTGAATCTTCTTTGAATTCTTTTATGTATGATTGGTTATCTTTACAAGTCTCTTCGAATTATCAGTTTGGTTTGGCCTACTAGATTGGTTTTTCTTGCCATGGGAGAAGTGCTTAGCTTTGGGTTCGATCTTGCAGTGCCCTTTCCTAGTGACAGAAGGGGCAGCAAGGCACGTATTGCATCGTTGCCATCGAGGATAACAAGATGGGGTTTATTTCATATTGCATGCATTTATCTCTCTACATCATGTCATCTTGCTTAAAGCGTTACTATGTTTTTAACTTAATACTCTAGATGCATGCTGGATAGCGGTCGATGAGTGGAGTAATAGTAGTAGATGCAGAATCGTTTCGGTTTACTTGTCACGGACGTGATGCCTATATACATGATCATGCCTAGATATTCTCATAACTATGCTCAATTCTGTCAATTGCTCAACAGTAATTTGTTCATCCACCATAGAATACTTATGCTCTTGAGAGAAGCCACTAGTGAAACCTATGGCCCCCGGGTCTATTCTCATCATATCAATCTCCACTTTAATCTTGCTTTGCTTTTTTACATTGCCTTTTACTTTTCACTTTGCATCTCTATACCTAAAATTCCAAAAATATTATATCTATCAGATCTCACTCTCGTAAGTGACCGTGAAGGGATTGACAACCCCTAATCGCGTTGGTTGCGAGTAGCTACCATTTTGTGCAGGTACGAGGGACTTGAGCGTGGCCTCCTACTAGATTGATACCTTGGTTCTCAAAAACTAAGGGAAATACTTATGCTACTCTGCTGCATCATCCTTTCCTCTTCGGGGAAATCCAACGCAAGCTCAAGAGGTAGCAAGAATAATTTCTGGCACCGTTGCCGGGGAGTCTACGCAAAAAGTCAACATACCAAGTACCCATCACAATCCCTATATCTCGCATTACATTAGTTGCCATTTGCCTCTCGTTTTCCTCTCCCCCCAATTCACCCTTGCCGTTTTATTCGCCCTCTCTTTCTCCTTCTCCTTCTCCTCCTCCTTTCTCTGTTTGCCTTTTTCTCGCTTGCCTTTTGTTTGCCCGTGTGTTGGATTGCTTGTTTGTCGCGATGGCTCAAGATACTACCAAATTGTGTGACTTCACCAATACCAATAATACTGATTTCCTTAGCACTCCGATTGCTCCTCTTGCCAATACTGAATCTTGTGAAATCAATACTGCTTTGTTGAATCTTGTTATGAAAGATCAATTCGCCGGCCTTCCTAGTGAAGATGCCGCTACTCATCTGAATAGCTTCGTTGATTTATGTGATATGCAAAAGAAAAAAGATGTCGATAATGATGTCGTCAAATTGAAGCTATTTCCTTTTTCACTTAGAGATCGTGCTAAAGCTTGGTTTTCGTCTTTGCCTAAAAATAGTATTGATTCTTGGAACAAGTGCAAAGATGCTTTTATCTCTAAGTATTTCCCTCCCGCTAAGATCATCTCTCTTAGAAACGATATTATGAACTTTAAGCAACTTGATCATGAACATGTTGCACAAGCTTGGGAGAGAATGAAATTAATGATACATAATTGCCCTACTCATGGTTTGAATTTGTGGATGATTATACAAAAAATTTATGCTGGATTGAATTTTGCTTCTAGAAATCTTTTAGATTCGGCCGCGGGAGGCACTTTTATGGAAATCACTTTAGGAGATGCTACTAAACTCCTAGATAATATTATGGTTAATTATTCTCAATGGCATACTGAAAGATCTTCTAATAAAAAAGTGCATGCGATAGAAGAAATCAATGTGTTGAGTGGAAAGATTGATGAACTTATGAAATTATTTGCTACTAAGAGTGTTTCTTATGATCCTAATGATATGCCTTTGTCTACTTTGATTGAGAATAACAATGAATCTATGGATGTGAATTTTGTTGGTAGGAATAATTTTGGTAACAACTCTTACAGAGGGAATTTTAATCCTAGGCCATATCCTAGTAATCCTTCTAATAATTATGGGAATTCCTACAACAACTCTTATGGAAATTATAATAAGATGCCCTCTGAATTTGAGAATAGTGTTAAAGAGTTTATGAATTCACAAAAGAATTTTAATGCTTTGCTTGAAGAGAAATTGCTTAAAGTTGATGATTTGGCTAGGAACATTTCGTAGTAATTTCAAAAAATTTCCTACGCACACGCAAGATCATGTGATGCATAGCAACGAGAGGGGAGAGTGTTGTCTACGTACCCACGCAGACCGACTGCGGAAGCGTTGACACGACGTAGAGGAAGTAGTCGTACGTCTTCACGATCCAACCGATCAAGCACCGAAACTACGGCACCTCCGAGTTCGAGCACACGTTCAGCTCGATGACGATCCCCGGACTCCGATCCAGCAAAGTGTCGGGGAAGAGTTCCGTCAGCACGACGGCGTGGTGACGATCTTGATGCACTACAGCAGCAGGGCTTCGCCTAAACTCCGCTACAGTATTATCGAGGACTGGTGGCTGGGGGCACCGCACACGGCTAAGGAATAGATCACGTGGATCAACTTGTGTGTTTCTGGGGTGCCTCTGCCTCAGTATATAAAGGAGCCAAGGGAGAGGGGGGCACCGGCCAGGAGGAGGGCGCAGGAGGAGTCCTACTCCTTCCGGGAATAGGACTCTCCCCCCAATCCTAGTTGGACTAGGATTCCCCGAGGGGGAAAGAGGGAGAGGGGGGCCGGCCACCTCTCCTAGTCCTAATAGGTCTAGGGGAGGGGGGAGGCGCACGGCCACCTTGGGCTGCCCCTTTCTCCTTTCCACTAAAGCCCATTAAGGCCCATATGGCTCCCGGGGGGTTCCGGTAACCTCCCGGTACTTCGGTAAAATCCCGATTTCACCCGGAACACTTCCGATATCTAAACATAGGCTTCCAATATATCAATCTTTACATCTCGACCATTTCGAGACTCCTCGTCATGTCCGTGATCACATCCGGGACTCCGAACAACCTTCGATACATCAAAATGCATAAACTCATAATATAACTGTCATCGTAACCTTAAGCCTGCGGACCCTACGGGTTCGAGAACAATGTAGACATGACCGAGACACGTCTCCGGTCAATAACCAATAGCGGGACCTAGATGCCCATATTGGCTCCTACATATTCTACGAAGAACTGTACCGGTCAGACCGCATAACAACATACGTTGTTCCCTTTGTCATCGGTATGTTACTTGCCCGAGATTCGATCGTCGGTATCCAATACCTAGTTCAATCTCGTTATCGGCAAGTCTCTTTACTCGTTCCTTAACACATCATCACGCAACTAACATATTAGTTACAATGCTTGCAAGGCTTATGTGATGTGCATTACCGAGAGGGCCCAGAGATACATCTCCGACAATCGGAGTGACAAATCCTAATCTCGAAATACGCCAACCCAACATCTACCTTTGGAGACACCTGTAATGCTCCTTTATAATCACCCAGTTACGTTGTGACATTTGGTAGCACCCAAAGTGTTCCTCCGGCAAACGGGTGTTGCATAATCTCATAGTCATAGGAACATGTATAAGTCATGAAGAAAGCAATAGGAACATACTAAACGATCGGGTGCTAAGCTAATGGAATGGGTCATGTCAATCAGATCATTCAACTAATGATGTGATCCCGTTAATCAAATAACAACTCCTTTGTCTATGGTTAGGAAATATAACCATCTTTGATTAACGAGCTAGTCAAGTAGAGGCATACTAGTGACACTCTATTTGTCTATGTATTCACACATGTATTATGTTTCCGGTTAATACAATTCTAGCATGAATAATAAACATTTATCATGAAATAAGGAAATAAATAATAACTTTATTATTCCTTCAGATGGCGGCAGACGACAGAGGGGATGGATCGGAGGCCGGGAACGGCTGGGTCGTGCGGGCAGCGGGTCGTCTGGCCCGGACGGGGCAGTGCGGGCGGGGTTGCCACACACCGGACGTGCGGGCCGTGCTTTTGTGCGCGCGGACGTGGTCGTGTGGGCCGGTTCCCGTCCATGCCACACGAGGCGTGCGGGCGGGTTCGCGTCCATGCCACACGTGTGGCAGTTATTCGGACCCTACAATAATCAAACACTTGTTTCGCACCTCCGCTAACGTTTATTGATGCTCCAATACCTTGAGCTGTCGGCACATTTTCCTGCAAGTTGCAAGTAATTTAATGACATGAAAGATCAAGAACTGAATTATTATATAAGGCAGACTTTTTATAGTCCAAATTTTCAGGTCTAACTGAGGACTTTCAGATCTGAGGCTATGCTCATATATCCGAGGCTGATGAAAGCTCTCCACATTTCTATGCGCAAGTTGCTAGAGAATGACAAACACGCTAGTCTATTCCTTTTCATGCGTTGCTTCTATTTTTATTTATTTTTTACGGGAAAACTTCCAATCTATTCATCTTCAGTCATGATAGTACAACGAACACTAGAAATGATAAAAATTACATCCACTTTCATAGACCATCTAGCGACGACTACAAGCACTGAAACGAGCCGAAGGCGCGCCGCTGTTATCGCCCCTCCCTCGCCGGAGCCGGACAAACCTTGTTGTAATAGACAGTCAGGAAGTCGTCGTGCTAAGGCCTCGTAGAATCAACACACCAGAACAGCAACCACCGCAGATGAAGAGTGTAGATCAAAATGATCCAACCTGAAGAGACAAGAACGAAAACGAACGACGAACATATCCGTGCAAATCCACCAAAGACAGATCCGTCGGAGACACACCTCCACACGCCCACTGATAACGCTAGACGCATTACCGGAACGGGGGCTAGGCGGGGAGACCTTTATTCCATCTTCAGGGAGCCGTCGCCGCCTCGTCTACCTGAGAAGGACACAAACCCTAACAAAGCTCGAAAAAAGATCTAAAAACAGAGCCCTCTCACCGGCAAGGGGCAAGATCCTAAGGCCATCGGAGACGGGACGGACCGGCGCCGGCGCCGGCGGGAGGCGAACTACCCTAGCTTTTTGGAGGCGGCGGTTGGCTAGGTCAAGAGGCGGCGGCTGGCTAGGTCGACACACCCTCAGACGCTAGCATATGCGTTGCTTCTATTGACATGCACTTCAAAGCAAGTCAGCACTCCCTCCGTCTCATAATATAAGAGTGTTTTTAACACAACATGCAATAACAAAATTAACGCAACAGGGAACAAACTTGGAGTAGTATAAAGTGACTCACCAGATTTTCTACTTCTAGAAATGAGTAATTGACAAGTTCAAAATATGCACTCTGAATAAGTGTCATCTCTTACGAGTGCGCTAGTGCCAATTTCGTTTATATATAATAAGAAATGAAGTACGAAAATAGAAGAATGAGTCTAAAAACAACAACGTTGTTGTCCGAGTTTTTTCTAAACGCAGAGAAAGGTTTTGTTCAATCTAATTAATTAAGAAGTGTTTACATGTTTATAACATTTTTGGCAGGCAAAATACAAAAAATTTAGGGGTTTAGAGAATCTGTAACCGGACCCTTCATATCCTTCCTGTACGTCTAGGTGGACGGCCTGGTCGTGAAAATGCGACCTAACTGGACCCCTAAAAGCGGCCGTATATGTTTGACTTGTCCGGCACCCCTTATCCACAACCCATATCTGGGACGGATGTATATGTGAAGGACCGAAAGCGCTTTTTTCAAAACTGTGATGATTTTTATAGCAAATTCGGAATCTATACGTTCTCACGCACCAAAATCAAAAGTAGCACCCCGTCGGCCTCCAGTTGGCCGAAGAGGGGCTCTTCCGCCTGCGGTTGACCGAAGTGGGCTCTTCAGCCTCCCGTTGGTCGAAGAGTGCCCCAACTGAGTTGAAAAGGACTCTTTGGTCTACCGTAGGCCGAAGAGCACTCTTTGGTCAACCGTAGGCCGAAGAGTCCTCGGGTCCCAACTTTTCGCATTAACAGGAGGCCGAAACTGCATGGCTGCGCTCTTTTGCCTATGCTAGGCCTTGGGCCCCAAAGAGTACTCTTCGGCCTACGGATGACCAAAGAGCACTCTTCGGCCAACGGTAGACCAAAGAGTACTCTTCGGTCCAGTTGGGGTACTCTTCAGCCAACGGGAGGCTGAAAAGCCCACTTCGGTCAACCGCAGGCGGAAGAGCCCCTCTTCGGCCAACTGGAGGCCGACAGGGTGCTAGTTTTGATTTTCTTGTGTGAGAACGTATAGATTCCGAATTTGCTATAAAAATCATCACAGTTTTGAAAAAAAAAATCCTTAGACGTGTGCCCCAAATAGGACTGACAGGTGGGATTCTCGTGAAAACGCGCAGAAACCCGTCAATTGTACGACAAGCCTCACAACCCTAGTTGTCCCCATTTCCTGCTTCTCACTCCAGTCTACGCCACAACCACTACCCTGACGACGCCCTATTCTGCTCCAACCTCGCCGTTCATTGGTAGCAACGGACTGTTTTAGGATACCTACTACAAGATGCTGACCCCGCAGCGTCGAGCAGAGATGAAGGCACGGCGTGCCGCTCGCAATGGAGCCGGCCTGCCTCCGGACTCTCCGGAGGAGGAAGAGGAGAAGCAGGATTAGGCGCCGGAGAAGGAGTTTGGAAGGCCTGGGCGTCGTTCAAAGTGAAGTTCTTCGCTTGGTCGGCCATGCAAGATAGGATTTGCGCCATCGATAAATTGGCAGCTCCATATATTACTTTGTTTTGAAAAAAAGAGCTCCGTGTATCCTTCCATGGAAATGGAATGGACCGCAAGGGCACACTGCCGCTATCCCACTAGGTTCCACGGAACGGTCGAATGGTCCAAGCCGACGCCGCTACGGCACGCTGGCAACCCGCATTATTCCAGATCTCCCAATCACGACGCGGCGGTGCCGTCAGTAGCAGCGCGTGGACAGTCGCAGACACTCCCGTCGTCCTCCACGCGCGGGCCATTCTTCCTCCGCTTCGCCATCACCACACACGTCCGGAGAAAGCCCCGTCGCTCTCACCGCTTACTACGACCTAGGACTTGTCATCAGCCACGGCGAGCCACAGAATCAGCCGCCGGCCGGACGGCCGGCCGGCCGCCGTACCTTCGTCCAGAAGAAAAGAACCCGCGACGCTGTTTTACTTTTACCGCCCGTCTTTTCCTCAGCTGTCAGCCGTCGCGCTCGCGCGCGGTTGCGGGCCGCCGAGGTCACGCGGCGGCAACGGCGACGTTCGGCGCCGTGGCAGCCGGGCGGCGTGGCTTGCACGTCCGCCAGTACGCCGGTCGACGACGTGCGCAAGCGACACCGACGCGCCGGCCGTATCTCGCTGGATCGCGTCGGGGATTATTAGCTGGAGGTGACCGCGGGCCACCGGATTAGTACCGGCCAGCGGCGACAGGGAGTGGTAAACGTGCACGCCCGGGGTCAAAGGCCGCTTCCCCTGCCGCCACGAGGCCAGTTCTCCACACCCTCGCGCCAGGATCGGATCAAGTCAAAAGGCCATCTCGATAACAAAGCCTCCGTTTTTTTACTACTCCTACCCAGGCCGGTGTGCGCTGATGCTCAAGCTTTGATTATTTTAATCACGAACAATGAAGATTTACGGCAAGTGTTGGGTGGCCGGGCGGGCGGGCTGGAAGAACTTGCCCGCTTTTCTGGGAGCAACTTTTCGGGGCGGTATTTTATTGCCGGCTCCGTGTAAAATTGACCGCCGCTGCGCGTACGTGCTCGTGCGCCGTCCCGTGCCGTGCGCGGATGGGTTCATGCATGGCTGCGGTGCTGTGCGGAATCCGGCTCTGGCGAGGCGAGCGACTGTTAATCCCGGCCAGCTATCTCTGACGTGAATGTCGCCTTTGTCCGTCGCCTTCTTTCGTTGCTCTCGGCTTGCCACTTTCTACTCTTTCCGTTTTAAATTACTCGTCGCGAAAATTGATGTACAACGGCTGCCAATCTGGTTTTAATACCATCCACTTTGGTGTATGCACCATTTTTGTTGGCCATCCCAACCATGCCTTGTGTGCCGGATTTGGAAGCGTAGCTGAGCTTTTGCGTGGGCGTGAACTTCATGAGCAAACTAACTAGCTGCTCCTTTCGTTCAGAATTACTTGTGGCCGAAAATGAATGTACCTAGACGTATTTTAGTTCTAGATACATCCATATTCGAAACAAATAATTCCGAACGGATGAAGTAGATTAGAAGACGGCCGATGCAAAAATGTGGCATCACGATCGACCCAGCTGGATGCCCACCCTTTGTCTACGATGTTAGTCTTTTTTTTTTTTTGAAGGGATCTACGATGTTAGTCTTGTAGACAAGTAAGTATGGCATCGGAGGGAATCGACTTGTCCAACAGAGAAAAACATGCACACACATGTTAAATACGTAACTTGCACAGGAATACAAACTTGGGCGTGTGAATAGTATGCGGTTGCCGCCCTTTATCATGCGGCGTCCCCAAAGTTGTCGAAAATGCACACGTACGAGCCCTCTGGAATATCCTACCAGTAGAACTTGAACAGACAATGTGCTACCAGTGTCATTTAGGAGTATGATTTGGTAGTAATAGTGCAATCATCTCCGCTTCAAAAACCCAAAGTTGATATGGTCGTGCATTTTCTGAGGAGAGAAAAGTTGATACAGTCGCGACGCCGATGAAATGAAAGAGTAGAACCGCACGGACCGTGTCACTGTGCAACGCAGCCACATGCTTAAGACGATTTCCAACCATAAACCCGGCCTGCACATTGATCAGGCACGTGAGGAGGTCAGGCCGCTTCAACTGCCGGACCCAAGCCGGGTCACCAATCCACCCCACACCCCAACAACCCATCCCGACCGTCCATCGCCCCCGATCCAGCGCTCCACATGCCACTAACTGACATCTTCCTTCCTTCAAACAATAGCGCCGATAAAATAAGCGAAAATAACACCGCTAAGGCATGAAAAAACAATAAACAAAACGGCTGAGATGAGACGGGCAATCAGCCTCGCGTCACGGTCCACGGAAGTCGGGACGATTCCTTCCGCCTTCTTCTCCGGTTCTCCACCGCTCCACGCGCCAACACGTCGCGCTCGTATATATACCCGCGCCCGCCCTCCACTTCGTCTCATCTCCATTCTCCGTTCTCATCCATCGCCGCACTCCATCGGCATCCCATTCATTCATTCATTCAACCCGACGCCATCCAAAGCCTTCACGCCTCCGTCGCCGCCCTCTGAGTCTGGTTGCCGCAATGGCCAGCACGGCCGAGCCGTCCTCCTCGCCCTACTCCTCGTCGGCGCCCGACGCGGACATCCTCCGCTCCCTGCGCCGCCTGGCGCGCGACCTGGCCGCCGCCGACCCGCCGGCGCCGTTCCTCCGGGCCGTCTTCGCGTCCGTGTCCCGCCGGGCGCGCCTCCTCGTCGCCGTGTTTGACGACCTGCTGCTCGCGCTGGGCGCGGGCGCCGGGATGCCAAGGTCCGCCTCGCTCTGCCTCCGCGAGGTGCTGCTCGTGCTGCAGCGCTTCAAGGCCGTCGTGGCCGACTGCTCCGCGCGCAGCCGCATGCGCCTGCTGCTCCAGTCCGACGACGTCGCCGCGCGCGTGCGCGAGCTGCAGCACGACCTCGCCACGCTGCTCGATATTCTCCCCGTTGGCGAGCTCGGGCTTGCTGACGACGTGGCCGACCTCCTCACGCTCGCGTCGCGCCAGTGCCGGCGCCCCGCGCCCGAGGCCGCGGCCGAGCAGGAGCTCAAGGCCAGCGTGCTGGCGCTCATACAGGAGGTCGAGCGGGAGATCGTGCCGGAGAGGGAGCGCCTGGAGGCCATCCTCGAGGAGGTGGCCATCAACGACCCCGCCAGCTGCAGCCAGGAGATCGAGATCTTGGAGCGCGAGATCGGCGACCGGCTGGCGGAGCGGTGGACGTCGGCCATGATTGCCCTCGTCGGCCTCCTCCGGTACGCCAAGTGCGTCCTCTTCAGCGCTGCCACGCCGCGGCCGCTGGACTCCAAGGTGGACGCTGACGACGATGACGCCGAGCCTCTGGCGCCGCCGCCGGACTTCCGCTGCCCCATCTCTCTCGACCTGATGCGCGACCCCGTCGTGTCCTCCAGTGGCCAGACGTACGACCGCGAGTCCATTACGCGGTGGTTCGGCGCCGGCAAGTCGACGTGCCCCAAGACCGGCCAGGTGCTGACTAATCTGGAGCTCGTGCCCAACAAGGCGCTCAAGAACTTGATCTCGCGGTGGTGCCGGGAGAATGGCGTCGCCATGGAAGGCAGCGAGCCTGGCAAGCCCGAGCCGGCGCCACCGGTGGCCGCAAACAAGGCCGCGGTGGAGGCTGCGCGCATGACCGCGTCGTTTCTGGTGAAGAAGCTCTCGGCCTCGTTCTCCCCTGGTTCGGACAACCGCGTGGTGCACGAGATCCGTCTGCTCGCCAAGTCCGGCTCCGAGAGCCGCGCGTTCATCGGAGAGGCCGGCGCCGTGCCGCTCCTCGTGCCGCTGCTCAACTCCGAGGACGCCGCGCTGCAGCTCAACGCCGTGACGGCGCTGCTCAACCTCTCCATTCTCGATGCCAACAAGAAGCGCATCATGCACACCGACGGCGCGGTGGCGGCCCTCTGCGAAGTGATGGGCTCCGGCGCGACATGGCGGGCGAAGGAGAACGCCGCCGCCACCGTGCTCAGCCTGTCCGCCGTCCATACGTACCGCCGCCGGCTCGGCCGGAACCCACTTGTGATCGAGAAGGTCGTGCTCCTGGTGCGCACGGGCCCTCCGAGCACCAAGAAGGACGCTCTCGCCGCGCTGCTGTGCCTGTCCGCGGAGAGGGAGAACGTTGGCAAGCTGGTGGGCGCGGGCGCCGCGGAGGCGGCACTGTCGGCGATCAGCGAGGAGGAGACCGCGGCGGCGGTGCTGGCGTCGCTGGCCAAGCGCGGCGGGGCGGAGGCGATCGTGAACATCGACGGCGCCGTGGCGAAGCTGGTGGCCGAGATGCGGCGCGGCACGGAGTGGTCGCGGGAGTGCGCGGCGGCGGCGCTGGTGCTGCTGTGCCGGCGCGCGGGGGCCGCGGCGGCGTCGCAGGTGCTGGCGATCAGCGGCGTGGAGTGGGCGATCTGGGAGCTCATGGGCAGCGGCTCGGAGCGGGCGCGCCGGAAGGCCGCGTCGCTCGGCAGGACGTGCCGGCGCTGGGCGGCCGCCAACGCGGCGCAGAACGCGGACTGCCCCGCCTCCACCGTCTCGCCGCCGACCGTGGCGGCGTCGTGAACTCATTCTTAGGAACCGCTGAAAAACACAACCAAAAAAGTAGATAATTCTTGTGCTGTACAAAATTTGGCTTGCTGAATGCCTTGTAATTCTAGGCCGTGGTGCGATTCTTTAGCCCCAGTGGGCAAACACAAACACAGAGTAATTGAATCAACTGTGCATACTACAGAACATTCGTTGCTTCTTTCGTTCTTCGTTGTCGCTGTGAGATCTTGTAACACAAAGTGAAAGAAAATAATACTAGTTGTACAAATTGTGCCCATTCTTGGTTCCTCATCTTGGCAGATTGCAATAATTTTGTACTAGTTGATGGGCCAAACTAGGTGGTCGTCGCGGATGCACGGCGCCCGTGATGAGTGGTTGCGGCCGGGGACCGGAAAAGGCCAGCCTTTCTTCCCTCCCAGCCGTCCGTCCGTCCGTCGGCGAGGAGTGCACGGTACCCAGACGAATAAGTCGCGCGGCTGGGAACGCTCCATGATTCGGCAGCAGCAAAGCCGCCGATCCAGCTAGCCTTCGCCGGCTTTCCGGCAGAAAGGGCGGCGCTTTGGCCGCTGCCAGCCGGTGCGCATCCATCCACGCTATGCTATGTTGCTATGCTAGCACTACTCCACTGCTAATCTAACCTATACATGATTCGGCATTGACAATCCGCTTGGTTCCTTTCTTGTCCCTCGAAGCGAGATGCACTCCAGGGTGTCCCTGCGCTTCACATGGGCTCTTTCCTGAATTTGACCATTGATCCGCCGTTCCTTTAACCCAAGCACTCCTGGTCGAGAACATGCATGCTTGGTGCTTCAGTGCTTCTGCAGTGGCAGTGCCTATCATCTTTCCATCTCCCCCGTCCTAATCAGCCTCACGTTGCTTCTTCTCAAATGGCCAAGGCAGACGCATCTGCGGCAGGTAGGCGTTGTCTTTCTGCTGCCCACTTCTTCTTCCGTGGCCAGGACCGGTTCTCGCGTGAAACTGAAATTAAAATGTGCCTGACAGAATTATAGCTCCTGAAAAGTCAAGGCTGTACCGTTAGTACTACATGAAGCAATTCACGCCCCGCCACTCGGGCGTAGGCCGTATGTTGCCTTGCCTGATTAATCCGGCATGGTTGGCGGGCTCTGCAGCTAGCTAGCGCCTGCGTCCTGTCGACAGGGACGGCCTCTGCGATCCGACCTCTGAGCGGGAGGTGGTAGGTAACCGTCGCTCGCTAATGGCGTGGACCGGAGGGCGCACCGCATGGGTTTTTGATTGGGATTTGTCACCTCGTGTTGCTTTGTTTTGCAAGAGATTGACTAGCTGGAGAAGAAGACGAAGGTGACTTCTCCGCAACAAAAGAAAGGGAGGAAGACAAGAAGGATCTCGTGCAGAAACCGACAGCGATTTTGACTTTCAGCGAATTTTCATGGTAGTAGTATATTTTTTTACGGGAAATTTTCATGGTATTATATGTGAATCCTGTGCAACAACTTCACGTAAACTCTATTTTTAAGCGAAAACTTACTGAAAACTCGTATCTGTAGGTGTCAGAAAATGTGGGGAAAAAATCAGGCACATATAGGATATAGGATAGGCTGACACATATTCAGGTGAATTTTGCTGAAAATACATGATTAGGTGCGTGCTCGGGATGATCGCTAATTGGTTAACTGGCCCTCCAAGCATCCGCAGCATGGTTCTCACCACATGGCTGGCTTGACATCCCGGTGATAGTGATGTGATGGTTGACTCGCTCCTAATTAAATTTGGTGTAGACACTATACACCTTGGATCAATATCGTTACTTGTAATCGTTGCTTAATACTAAAGGCCATGACATGAAGAAAATTGCAAAATTATCTGATTATCTGTGCTGCTTACTTGTTGATCCTTTATAGTTGACACTAATGATGGCGCAATAAGGAGTGCTCAATAGTAGACAACGCGACATGATTCATAAAGTTGAAGCGGTATGAACAACTGATGCCCAATGAATTCCAGGTACATCTAAAGTCATCAGGTTAGATCTATTAAACTGAAAAGAGTAGCATGCCATGGCAAAATAGCGTGGCCCTTAAAATACGCTACTAGTATGCTATAGCGTGCTATTAACGGGACACTGTACATTGATTTATTTTGCGAGGCATTGTTCATAATGCTATAGCCTGCTATTAACGATGTTAGAGCGCACTATTTTTTCACTGGTCTATTCTCCTAGTATCTACACTACTGCTTCCTTTGTCGCCAACAAATAGCTATCTTATGGATCACCAAAGAAACCCAAGGACGCCCCCACAAAACCCCAAAATACCATAAGGAAAGCTAAAACACCTTCATCGTCAAAGCTTAGTGATGGTGCTGAAACCCATGCCGACGTCTGGCACGACGGGCAGGTGCCGCTCCTCTTCAACCGCTGGCCGCGGATGCAGCCGGCGTCGAAGACGTGGCCGCGGCGCAGCGGAATGCACGTCTCCGCGTCCAGCATCGTCTGCTCCATGCATAGGGCCACTCGAAGCGACCGCCACATGCCGCTACAGGCGTCGTCCGACATCCGCTCCAGGCATATGCAGCATCTGTCGCCTCCGGTACCCGTGCCGCCGTCGCCTTCTCCCGCGGCGATGGCGCCCCGTTCCTCGTCGTAACAGCCAGAGCCTTCGCCGCCGCCGTTGGAGGCACTAGTAGAAAAAGGGTCAAATGTGAAGCACATTAGTGCCGGTTTAAATTTGAGCCGGCACTAATGTGACCATTAGTGCCGGTTCCAACGGCTAGGCGGGCGGGCATCATTAGTATCGGTTCGTGGGTAAACTTTAGTACCGGTTCATGCCACGAACCGGTACTAATGAGGCTGTGTCAGGCTATGGTCAGTCTGAGGCCCCCACGAAGACCTTTAGTACCGGTTCATGCCATGAACCGGTACTAGAGTTTCTTTGTAAGCTGATTTTTAGTCCCACCTCGCCAAGAGAGATGCAGTATGAGCGGTTTATAAGCCGTGAGTGCACAGACAATGATGAAGAGTTGCAATGCTCACCTACATGTTGATTAGCTTCAAGCCTTGCGGAATAGTATAGATTGCACTAAGCTATGTGCAGTGCAGTCTACACTATTCCGAATGGCTTGAAGCAAACTAACCAGCATTGCACCTCTTTTTTATTTTTAATAACTTATTTGAACTCCGGACTTCTTTTGTGTTCAGTATGCAGCATTCAAAGCGACGTCATCAATTTCCAACATGTTCTGACATCATTTGTTGTTTTTCGGTCATTTACCTAATTGTTTAGAGAGCTAAATGACCGTGAAATTGAAAATCACTACAAAATGAATCCTGAAAATGTTGAAACTTGGCATGGTATCATCATATCACCCGCATAGCATGCACGAAAGAGTAGAGAGGGTCACGGCAAAAACTGGACGCACTTCGTGTACAAACTGGACATACTCTTTCGGAGTATCAGGGTTTCGAACGAGAACTCATCTGTTACACGGCCACTTCAATGTTTTTTAAACTTATTTGAACTCCGGACTTCTTTTGTGTTCAGTATGCAGCATTCAAAGCGACGTCATCAATTTCCAACATGTTCTGACATCATTTGTTGTTTTTCGGTCATTTACCTAATTGTTTAGAGAGCTAAATGACCGTAAAATTAAAAATCACTACAAAATGAATTCTGAAAATGTTGAAACTTGGCATGGTATCATCATATCACCCGCATAGCATGCACGAAAGAGTAGAGAGGGTCACGGCAAAAACTGGACGCACTTCGTGTACAAACTGGACATACTCTTTCGGAGTATCAGGGTTTCGAACGAGAACTCATCTGTTACACGGCCACTTCAATGTTTTTTAAACTTATTTGAACTCCGGACTTCTTTTGTGTTCAGTATGCAGCATTCAAAGCGACGTCATCAATTTTCAACATGTTCTGACATCATTTGTTGTTTTTTGGTCATTTACCTAATTGTTCAATATGCAGCATTCAATTTCCAGAAGAAAATAAATAGAAGAAAAGAAATAATGCAGAAAATAAAAAAACTATACAAAAAATACTCAAAAATAAATAGAAGAAAATAAATAATGCAGAA